>NC_057763.1:7556793-7856793 GCF_010389155.1 Erigeron canadensis
AAGTAGTCCTTAGCCTCTCCGGTTTTATGCGGAAAAGGTATTCTTGTTATCTTGCCGAAAACACAAGACATGAATTTGTCAAATGATTCATCATTTGTAAGATCCCTTCACTTTGAAGTCTTTCAATGCTTTCTTGCTAACGACAATTCCAAAGACACGCATTTATCAAATGATTCATCATTCGATTCTAAGATCTCTTCACATTGAAGACTGTTAATGCGTTTTTGCTAACGATAATGCCGAAGACACGCATTTATCAAATGATTCATCATTTGATTGTAAGATCTCTTCACTTTGAAGACTGTTAATGCGTTTCTTGCTAACGATAATGCCGAAGACACGCATTTATCAAATGATTCATCATTTGATTGTAAGATCTCTTCACTTTGAAGTCTTTAAATGCGTTCTCGACAAAATTAAACAAGATAACAATGTCAAAGATAGGTAAAGTTCAAGTTAAACTTGACTCTTTTGCTATTGAATTATCATTTGAATCACATCAACACTTATAATTCAATTTTAGAAGATACTTGAAGAATTGGTTAAACCAGCTTGCTTCTTCTTCTTGTTCAACTCAACTAAATACTTAGGACAATTCCTCTTCTAGTGTCTCACTTTAGCACTGTGATGACAAGCCTGGTCATTAGCCGTATGCTCCTTTGCCGAAGGGTCTTAAAAGGTTTTGAGACTAAAACACCTTGTTTCCCTTACCAAAGTTCTTGCCCTAGCTTACGGTGCTTTGCTTTCTAAACCATCCCCCTTGATCATAAAAACTTGGGGTGTCTCAGATTTCTTAGGAAGGTTTTCTCATACTCAATCAACATGGTATGAAGTCCAACTATGCTGTGCAAATTGTATTGCGCACAAACTTCTCAAAGTCCCTTATGCCAATAACAATAGGCAGAAGATACGCATAGTTTAACCTTTCCAAAATGCTCAAATTAACTCTTCACCTTGAGTACATGAGCACTTATCGGTTTCCCATACTCGTGTTCAAGTTATGGAGTGACTCAATTAACTCAAGTAATTCAACTCCAACTTGTTTTCCATACATAGACTTGAGTTCTCTGATCACATCATACAGATTGTGCAATCCGAATTGCTTTTCGAAGCTCGGGAGCCATGCTTTTAGCATCAAATAAGCAACCTCAATATGTCTATTGTAACGAGTATTTTATGCTTCCAATTGCAAAGCAGTGGCACTCGCATCAGGAATAGCGATATCTGAGTTCCAATGACACCAGTTTTCTTTTCAACTCTTAGAACAATTCTCTATTGACAAAACAACCATTGAAATTGGTTTTAGAAAGTTTTACCTTTCTAGCATCGACCTAAAAGCCGATTGGTATATGTTTTGTGAAGGATTTGTTGCCATTTACAAAACAGATTCAAGTTCAATATCGGTATTTTCGATAATTAATCCTTAAGAAATCAATTACCCAATGTTTATAAAATAAACAATTAATTTCATTAAGACTAGGATCCAATTGACATACACTCATTTCATCATTTGATTAGCTAGAAATGATTGTACTCAAAAGGTAAGTGACTAGCAGTAATGCATTACATGTAGTAAGAATGGGACCTACAAATGACACTTGATTCATCAAGCGATTTGTAGTCATGTTTTGTCCCATCTTTTGCCACGGGTCAAGGTCTCACCACTTAACTCGCTTTAAGTCGTCCAACCAAGAACGCGCAAATTTGTCCACCACTGTGTACCAGTGAGTGGGATTTGCCATGCAACTGCCATTTTACCACTGTGTACCAATGAGTAAAACAACAGCCACAAGTGTCCTTTACGAGTTGGATGGCTATGAGATAAGTTTATTGGGTCAATCAATTTGATATGTGATCAAAAAGTTATGTTTGAAGATTCATGCATATCTTCTAAACATAATATGTTTATAAACTCATTTTTATTGCCTTTAAATACAAAAGAGCTCGGTAGCTCCATTTGAACGCACAAAGAAGCGCAAGGGCAAAGGTTTGCGATGGACGCAATTAAATACCCACCCTTTTAGAAGGTTAACGCACTCCGACTTATACCTCTCTTAGATATTGTTCAAATGGGTGAGCCGGTGTATCTTTTGATTTTAGGGCACCAATTTTATAAACAAAATCATTATTTCAATATAATTTAGTCAAGTTTAATTTTCGAAAAACAATTTTGCACACAATTTTCTTAAAGGGCAAAACTAAACTTATTAAATATAAACACGTAACAATTAGGTATCCATCCTTGGTTAGGCTACTATGGTTTAATATTGGCTCCCCTTTCTCAAGGAAAAGGACCACATACATCAAGTAAACTTGATTGCGTAAGCCAAAATTTAATAACAAATTTATCACATAAACACATAAGGTGCAGATTGAAAAATTCCAGCAGCTTCACGACCCATTTACACCTAGAGGATGGCCGAACTGAGCTTAGCACAGAACTACAAAGTTGTAGCCCTATGAGTCTAGTATTTACAGTTCAAAGGAAGACTTCTAACTCCTCACAGATTAAAAGATATGATCGCTTTAGTGGACTGGTGTTAAGCAGCAATATTAACAAATAATTATCACATTGTCAAACAATTAATTATTTTAATTATCCACCTAAATAGACCTAGTGATCAAGTAACTTTATCATTATAACTAAGTAATAATCATGAATTAATTGCATGTAAAACTCATGATTATTACTTCTATTTAACAATTAAAATAAAGGTAATACATAACCGTATGCAATTAACACATTAATCATGCAATAAATCAAAACTTGCAATTAGGGTTTCCAAAAAAAAAATTTTTTTTTATTTTATTTCCAGATTTTCAAATTAGGGTTTATCAAAAAATAAATTTATTTTTTATTTCATTATTTTATTACAATTAAACGAATTAATTAATAAAATAATCAAAATAATTACATAAAAATTCGAAAAATACGAAACCCTAACCCCCCTTCAAGTTTTGATTTTTAGATAATTAAAAATCACATGGGTGGCTCGTGATACCACTGTTGGAATATAGAACTAAATATCATTATTCACGAGTACGCAACGGAAGAAAATCAAACCATGTAATTAAATAATTAACCTTGAAATAGGATTAAGGAATACTTCTTAATGTAGAAGATAAAGTAAAGAAAGTTTAGAAGGATTTGAAGTAAATCCCTCTACGATTGCACACACGATCCACCGATATAGGTGTGCTAGCACTTGATCACGAACCGAACAACCTTTGGCTTGATCTTTTTCTTCAAACCCGAAAACCTAAAAACCCTAAAGGGTTTTCCTTGCTTTGGCCGTTTAAAAGAAGAGAGGAGGAGAGAAGAGATTTTGGGTTTAATTGTCTTGGAATGGTAGTTATAAAAAACCATTAACCTAGCTTTAGTATTTATAGGTTTAATCTAACTTGACAATCAAGTTAGGATTTCACTAGGAAACCTAGTAGGGAGGCCGAACCCCTATGGGATTTTCTAGAACTTTCCCTAATCGTATTTAATTACAATTATCTCCTTACTTTAACAACCGTTAGCTAGTAACCGTTAAATATTAACGACCATTCGCTAACTTATTCGTGATCCATATTAATTAATAAATCAATTAATATTAACTATATTTGAATCAAGACGTGTGACCCCATAGGCTTAAATCATTTCCGGACATACGTTCATTTTATGTGATCACATACTAACATATGTCACCTTTAGTACCTGGTTGTTATTATAAATAGGGTGCTGCTATAGGGACACCCTGAATTCGATATAAACACTCGATATACGTGCCTTTTGTAATCTCACGCAACGTATTAATGGGTACCGCTGTCAGAAGACATTATTATACGGCCCGTATGGATGATACGCCAAGTATGCTGGTGTTTCACGTTTCATTCTCTGACAATTCAAAATATTTACACGTTTCCTTCTCTGACAAGCCACGTGTCGAATTCATTTATACGGGTCGTATAATAGGTAAAAGGGTCGTATCATTAAAATTCGTTAAATACGTGGCGTTTAACTGTTGGATCAGGGATTCACTGAGGGACTCAGCGAGTGGCTCATTCAGCGAGCTGTCAGCGAGCGCATACATCTGCAAGCATAATCTATCTTCAAAGTCTAAGGATATATTCAATGACTCATCGTCCAGTATTTGTTAGTCATATATCAGCGGGAATTTGAAGATTAGAAGAATGGTCCCAAGGACACGTGTTGAAAGATCAAGATGAAGACAGGTGACCTTGTACTACTTCGGTGCAGTGAAGTTTCTCTTTCATACCGTTTTTGGAAACAAACAAGACAAAGGAAAGAGGCTTCTGTAGATCTGAATGATCCACCAATAGATAGTTGACAACCATCATGTGTCAACATCTACTAGGGTAGTCATGTGATTCCTTATCTGCCTATAAAAGGAATCACTTGACCTTGCCACCAAACTGTTGGTGTGTTCCACAGTTTACCTTATTTTCTCTAAGTAATTTGTTAAGTTTTTGTGTGTTCAAAAACTTAACATATTTTTCTGTTTATTGTTTATTGTTGTTGTTATCAAACAACCATCCATGTTTTCATCGTTTAGTTGAAATACATATAACTAAACAAAGTTCTTTACATCTCATCTCTGTTATTGTTATTTCGTATTTACATTATAAGTTAGTTAATTAAAACACAAGCAGTGCATTCGAGGACCATCAAGTGGTATCAGAGCCACCGTTCCTAAATTATTGGAACAAGATCTGTTTGCCTCTCGTGTTTACATTATTTTCTTTCTTTTCTTCACAACTAAATCTAAATTTTTTTTCTTTTCTGTTTTTTTTAAAGATGTCGTCTGTACCCACTCTTGTTAACACGCGTGACTTTGGTTACGTTTCTATTCCTCCAAAATTTGAGCCAAAGGACTTTGGTTCATGGAAGGAACGAATGTTACTACACATAGTGGGTGTAGAACCATATCTTATGACCATTCTAAATGAAGGTCCGTACATTCCTACATATGTTCAAAGGACACAGGTGCAACACCTGATGCTCCTGAAATTGTAACAGATCTAGTCAAGCCTGAAGTCCAGTGGACTGAAGAAGAGCGAAAGCTTGTCAATCTTGACTCTAGATTGAAAAACATGATCATCACCACCTTCCCACTGAGGTGATGAAACTAGTCATTAAATTCCCCACTTCAAAAGAAGTTTGGGAAAGACTAGTAAGCACTTATGAAGGGTCAGCTGACTTGATTAAAACCAAGAAAATTGACCTCAAACGTGCCTATGAAAATTTCTTTTCTCTTCCTGATGAAAGTCTCGAGGGCACATATACCCGATTTAAAGGGTTGCTAATGACATGACAAACGTTGGGATTACTCATGACAATTTTGAGGTATGCCATAAGTTCATCGATTCTCTTCCTCTCAAATGGCAGAATCTTAGACAAATCCTCCGTACCACCAAAAAGATTCAAGAACTGGATCTTGAGGAGTTGTTTGGCACTCTTCAATTTGAAGAGAAAGCCTTGGCTCAAAACATTAGAGCCTCTGCTGAATCTAGGAGACATGCTGGCTCCTCTTCTGCTACCAGCACTTCTGCAAACCCCTTAACTGACCCTCTTGCTCTCATCTCTTCTGAGCCCATCTATCCCTATGATGGTGCCAGCACCTCTTCTCTTCCAGCATCCTTTCAAGCTCTTGTTGAAGAGCTTGATGCTGAAGAGAAACAGGAAATGTTCAATGATTTTGTTGAATTTGCCTCCTGTGGATAAATCACAGGAGGAATGCTGGAAATGTGGTAGAAAAGGCCACTATCAAAAGAAGTGCAGGGTTTCTATCCCAACTCCTGCTGCTCCAAAATCTAACTCATCTAAAACTGCTGATGAATACAGGAACAAGTATTATCAGCTCAAAGCCAAAATGGCTGAAACTGAAGAGGCCAAAACACCAGGCAAAGGTCTGGTCGCTGAAGAGCATGACTGGGCTAATTCAGATGACTCTGATGATGAGGAGTATGTTGACGCCATGTGTCTCATGGCTCTGGCTGATAGTGATGCGCTGACAAAAGACCAAGTCTCAACAAGTCAGTAGGTCAATGTCACTGTCAAAAAGGTACATACTCTTCTTTCAACTGCTGATAAGGACAAAACAAAAATTCTTGAGTCCTTGTCATGTGATCTTCAGTTCGTAGAAACTCTGCGTGCTGAAGCTCACTCAAAACTCCTTTCAGTAAGTTCTGAATTGAGTGAAAAATCTGATAAACTCAACAGACTAAAGAATGTTCATGTTGAACTTCAGTCACATGAGTTGCTGACTCAAAAACTTCAGCTTGAAAATGAAAAACTCAAGCTTGAAGTTCTCAACCTCAAGAAGATTGTGACCTCTTGGTCAAAAGCTTCTAAGTTTCATCATCAATGTCTTAATGAACAAGTCCCTGCACAAGTTCAGGCAGTGATAGGTGGAGATTTTGAATCTGCTGCCTGTATCGCTGACATGTTTAAAGATGATGTGAAACCGGAAATCTCAATTCCTCCTTCTGGTATTACTTCTCCTGAGGAAATGAAAAAGTGGTATTTCGTTAAAGGAAATGATTACCACACTGAAATGGACGCTGGATCCTCCACATCTCTCTCCAGCGACCCTCAAATTCTTCTGAAGCTAAAGTAGTTAGCTCATCCTCATCCTCAAATAACATATTTTCCCATTTGCCTATTGTTGGCATGATGCCACATGAAGGCAAAATTCAATATTCTCCAAATGAAACATTTCATGGAGACATTTCAAGTGATGGGTACAAGTCCATCGCTCCTCAGCCCCTTACTTTGAATAAGTCTGAGACTTTTAAAAGAAGTACCGTTGCTGCTCCTTATGACTATAGCACGCCTCAGCGAGCTGATCATACTAAGCAGCAACCGCAGTCTATCCCATCAAATTCTTTTCCTTCTAAAATCTTAAGTGCTGATGTATCTCAGCATGAACGTCTCATGGAGAGACGTGTAAGGTTTGGAGATGTTAGGTTTCATAATAAGGGTTCATCTCAAGCCAAGCCGGTTGTCCATCAGCGAGCCTCTCATTCTTCTCCACCTCGATCAATTCTGAGACACTCAACTCCTCTAAGAAGTAATGTGCCTCAGTCGGTCAACAGACCAACCACTCCTCAGCGAGGAAACATTCCTCCGCAACAAATGAGGAGTACAACTCCTCAGCGAGGAAACACTTCTCAGCAGCGACTAAGGAGTGTTACTCCTCAGCGAGGAAATGGTTCCCAGCACCAAGCAAGGAGTATGACTCCACAAAGGGGACACTTGTCAAATCAGCAAGTGAGATCCTCCACTCCCAATAAAAGACAGTTGTCTCCCCAGCAGTCACAATCGTCTATTCCTCTTATGGAATATCTCCCTCATAGGCAAGGGAGGTCTTCCACTCCTAATCGATCTTCTAGATCCACCACTCCCAATAGGGTTCTTCAATCCAGGACTTCCTCTTCTCAATCTGATCTAAAACGAGCTTGGAGTGTGTTAAGAGGCTCACAAGTGGCCTCCTCGTCCACTCCTCGTCTAGATGACCCCACTGGCAAATCTCTCTTGGGTCCCCCTCCTCTGTCAAAGAATTCTCGCAAGCAAAAATCAAAGCCTAAGTCCAAGGCAAAGACTAAGGCTTCAACCTCTTCTGACCCAAAAATTGTTGAACTTGCCCAACAGGTCAATGACTTGTCTTCTCAACTTAAAGAATTCCTTCTTTGCAATCAACAAAGCAACTCCTCTAACAGGAAATGCTATATTTGTGGCATAAGAGGACACATTGCTACAGATTGCTGTAACTCAAGAGATGCCCCTGAAGGTGTTGTGCAATCAAATGCTCACACTTCAGCCTATGCCTCTCTAACCAACCCTGCCTCATCTTCCATGATTAGTGAGAGTCCTCCAAATGAATCTCTCTTCATTGACACTGGGTCTGTGGGGACTCATCAATCTAATCTTGCCAACTATATTGCCTCTCAACGCATTGAGATTCCTCATTCTCAGAATGTCATCTCCAATTCGTGGGGACGACCTGCAATGCTGGTTGAATTCAGTGCTCCCAACGTTGTTAGCAACTCAGTGGTGCTTCAAGAAAATGAGAATAACATGATGCCTACTGATGAGAGTGACAGAACTCATATGCTTTCTGACTTAGGAAACCACTTCACCCTTGAGGAAACTTTCTCCTCAGAGTCTTCCTCCACCACTGATGCACCCATCATTACTTCTACTAAAACCTTCTGTCTTATCCTTGCAGGGTTCACTGGGAAAAGGTGTGTGGTATTTGGACAGTGGATGTTCAAAACACATGACTGGCTCAAAGACCTTGTTGGATAACTATGTAGAGGCTGCTGGCCCTACTGTAGTGTTTGGTGATAATTCTACCGGACAAACTGAAGGTTATGGTCTCCTCTCAAATGGGTTAATCAAATTCTCCAAAGTTGCCTATGTGAATGGATTAAAACACAATCTCATAAGCATAAGTCAACTTTGTGACGCTGACTACAAAGTCATTCTTGATAAACATCAAGGGACTGTTGTAAATATCAACAAGGAAGTCGTATTGGTTGCTCCAAGAAAGCGAGATGTATATCTCGTTGACTTCACTCCTATCAAAACTGATAGTGAGACTTGTTTCTTTGCCAAGTCAGCTGCTGAACTAAATTGGTTATGGCACAAGCGTATGTCGCATGTGAATTTCAAAACCATAAACTCATTGGCCAAAAAGAACCTTGTTCGTGGCCTTCCTTCTCTCTCTTTCGAAAAAGATAGGCTCTGTGGTGCTTGTGAAAAAGGCAAATGCCATAGAGCTACTTTTAAAACTAAACAAGCCAACTCTGTTAAGGGTTGTTTTCACCTTCTTCACCTGGACCTCTTTGGTCCAGTGAATGTCCAAAGTCTAAAGGGTAGCAGGTACACTTTAGTGATTGTGGATGAATATTCACGATATACTTGGACAATTTTCCTTAATTCTAAGAGTGATGCTGCTGATGAAATCATCAATTCATAAAGAAAATGGAAAATCTCAACAGCATAAGGGTCAAAGAACTCAGAAGTGATCATGGCACTGAGTTTAGAAACCACACTCTTGAAACTTTTTGTGCTGATCAAGGGATCTCACAAAACTTCTCTTCCACTAGAACTCCTGAGCAAAATGGTGTTGCTGAAAGGAGAAATAGAACTCTTATAGAGGCAGCACGCACTATGCTCAGTGAGTCCTCTCTTCCCAGTAGGTTTTGGGCTGAAGCAGTCAACACTGCTTGTCACACCCAGAATAGATGTCTCATTGTCAAAAGACATGACAAAACTGCTTATGAAGTTTTAAGAGGAAAGAAACCTCAAATCAAATACTTTCATGTATTTGGATGTCCTGTCTTTATTCTTAATAATAAGGATCATTTAGGGAAATTTGATCCTAAAGCTGATAATGGTTACTTTGTTGGATACTCTTCTATTAGCAAAGCTTTTAGAGTATTCAATACTTGTCTTCAAAAAGTGGATGAATCAATTCATGTCACTTTTGATGAAAGCTCTTCTGCTCTAAGAGATATCCAGCCATCTTCTACTGAAGAGATCTTCAATGAGTTCATAAACCCTCCTATGGAGGATACTGACTCATATGTCGATGCTTCTTGCTCGCCTCCTCTTGATCAGCAACTCACTGAGGATAGTTCAGCAGACCCTGAGCTGGAGCAAGTTGCTGCTCATATCTATACGATTGAGCCAGTTGAGCCTATCTTAAGGTCAATCCATGCAGCATCAACCAAACCTAGATCACTGGCTGATGATGTGCAAGTTGATGACTCTGGTGATGAAGAATTTCATGATGCTTCAGCTAACACTGAGGGTATGGAGTCTGCTGACGACTCCAACATCAATGATAACTCAACTCAGTCAAATAACTCAATGATCATCCTGACACTGAACCCACTGTCACTATTGACCTTTCTTCATATAATCCTCTTCCTTCTGTTCACATCTCCCCATCTTCTGCTGATACTCAACTAGGTTCTTCTAGTGCTCCTTCACTTAGGTGGACAGCCAGTCATCCTGCTCACCAAATTATTGGTGATCCTCAGCAGGGCATTGTGACTAGATCAGCGACTAGAAACACATGTCTATATGTTAACTTCTTGTCAATGATCACTCCCAAACATATTGGTGAGGCAATGGCTGATCCCTCTTGGGTTGCTGCCATGCAGGAAGAACTCACTCAATTTCAACGACAGCACATCTGGTTTTTAGTTCCTTTACCACATGGTAAGGAACCTATTGGTACCAAATGGGTCTATAGAAATAAAATGGACGAAGACGGTGTTGTTGTACGCAACAAGGCTAGGCTGGTTGCACAAGGTTATCTTCAAGAAGAAGGAGTCGACTTTGATGAAACCTTGGCTCCAGTGGCCAGATTAGAAGCTATACGCTTATTTTTGGCACATACTGCTTATCGAGACTTCAAGGTCTATCAAATGGATGTTAAGAGTGCCTTCCTAAATGGAAAACTCGATGAAGAAGTCTATGTCGAGCAGCCACCTGGTTTTGAAGATCCAGCCAAGCCACATCATGTCTTTCGTCTCTATAAGGCCTTATACGGTCTTAAACAAGCCCCCAGGGCTTGGTACGACACTCTCTCAGAATTTCTTCTCTCTAACAACTTTCAGCGAGGATCCATTGATAGCACTCTTTTCATCTTTCGAAAAGGTGCTCATATAATATACGTCCAAATTTATGTTGATGACATTATCTTTGGATCCTCAAGCACTAAACTATGCAAAAAGTTTAGCTCTCTAATGTCATCTCATTTTGAAATGAGTATGATGGGAGAATTAACTTTCTTTCTTGGTCTGCAAATACGTCAGCTCACTGATGGTATTTTCATCAACCAGGAAAAGTATATCCGAGACATGTTGGCTAAGTTTGATATGTCTAACATTTCTCCAAAGCCAACCCCCATGTCTCATCCCAATAATCTCCATGCTGATCCTGATGGTAAGCATGTGAATCCCACTCACTATCGTGGGATGATTGGCTCGCTAATGTATCTTACAGCGAGTCGTCCTGATATTATGTTTGCTACTTGCTTATGTGCAAGATATCAAGCATCTCCTAGAGAGTCTCATCTTCTTGCTGTCAAACGCATCTTCAAATACTTTAAGGGCACTATGACCTTAGGTCTTTGATATCCCAGGGAGGCAAATTTTGATCTAGTTGCTTACTCTGACTCTGACTATGCTGGTTGCATGTTAGATCGTAAGAGTACCAGTGGAGGATGTCAACTGTTAGAGGGGAGATTAACTAGTTGGTCTAGTAAGAAACAACATACAGTGTCCATCTCCACTGCTGAAGCTGAATATGTGTCGGCAGCGAGTTGCTGTGCACAAGTCCTCTGGATGAAACACCAACTCGCTGACTATGACTTAGATTACTCTAAGATTCCCATTATGTGTGACAACACAAGTGCGATTGCTATCACACATAATCCCGTTCAACATTCCAAAACCAAACACATAGACATTAGGTATCATTTCATACGTGACCACGTCATGAAAGGGGATGTTGAAATTTATTTCATCCCCACTGATGATCAACTCGCTGACATCTTCACAAAACCCTTAGACGAAAAGAGATTTAAAGATCTTGTCAGCAGGTTGGGGATGTTGAATGGTGACTCAACTATCTAACTTATATGTCATGTGTAAGCTTAATTGGACTCAGCAAGTTTAAGTTTTTCTTACTTGCGTAAAAACAAAATAAAGGCAATGGAAAGCCAAAAGTTTCCATCTAGTTCAATAGCAAACGGTTATTGGTAAAGACTCATAAAATTCGTTGATCCCTGTTGCTTTGGGAAAAAGCAAAATAAAGGCAATGGAAAGCCAAAAGTTTCCATCTAGTTCAATAGCAAACAGTTATTGGTAAAGACTCCTAAAATCCGTTGATGGCTGACAATTTGCCAAAAATTGTATCTCAGCGACCATATGTGTGTCACATGCTCGCTAAGACATGTTCTATTAAATAAAATAAAACATATTAAATAAAACATAGGACTGGATCTGAAACTTACTATTTCGGATGTAACTATGTTGGCAACGTGGCAGTCTTGTGTGCCACATATTATATACCTTTACAAAAGAGTTACCCACTTGTTTTACTCAAGTACGTCATCTGTCCACTTGAGACCATGACTATGCCTCTGTTGGTCTGTATCTGTCAGACGCATACGGCGCATACTCGAGTATTTTGAAAATATCTTTTTTTTCTTTTTCAAAACGTTACTCACAAAGGGTTTTATAAATATAAATTTATATAGGGTTACAGTTGTTAGACGACTGTAGATGTTGAAAATGAGGAAAGAGAAAAAATCTCTTTTGTCCTTTCATTTCTGACCAATCACATTCCCTCGCCACACCCTATATATACAACTTCATACCCATACTTCCTTTTTCATGCTTTCTTTCAACTATTCATTCTCTTTAAAATCTCTCAAAAAAAATTCTTCATCTTCTTAAAATCATCATCTCTGCTTTCTCCGTTCTCTGCATCTTCATATCTTTTCTCTAAACTTTAAAATGGCTTCATCTTTTCAAACTCCATCTGCTTCCGCCGCCACTCAAAAGTCTTATCTAAATTCTTCTTCCTTTTCTCCATCTGCTAATATTGTAAAATCTTCAAAGATCTCTTTCAATGCTTCTGAGATGGTTGTTAAACCTAATAACCATCTCGGCTCGTCTGAAGTACCGAAAGGTACAAAAGGATATAAGCCAATTCTTGATTTCATTCACGCTTCCCCTGCCAGTTACTATATAATGGCAGATCCGGAGAAGATTTATGTTCATCTTCTTCGTGAATTCTGGTGGACGTGTAACTATGACGAGTCCACCCAGTCTATAGTGGGTACTGTTCGAGAAGGAACAAAGTCCATCTCTATCACTCCAGCGTCATTACGCCGTACTCTACGCTTCCCACAAGAAGATGAGGACAATGTATTTGTGGAAGCTGCTGGAGATGACGAGTGGAAGGCATGGTTGCCTTCCATCGGGTACAATCACAACTTGAGGAACCCTCCGGCTATCCCTAGCAATCCACTTAAACAAAATCTCCAGGGATATGGAGGGTTCTATTCACCCATGTGATTCAGTGCATGGGTGGTAACTCTGGATCATATAATCAGGCGTCTTCTACTTCGATGCCTATTATTCATGCCTTAGCGGAAGGAAGGTTTGTAGATTTTGCCTTGTTGATCTTCAATGATATGAAGAACAAGGTCTCGCTGAACAACAGATCTCACACAGTGCCCTTTGTGAGAATTTTCTCCCTCATCTTCAAAGAGGTGCTGGGTGACGAGTATGATCTACCAAATGCTGCCACGATACAAGTCGCACGAGTCGGTAGCAACATCTATAAGCAACCTGCTGAACACTTGGTTGCTCGCCTCACTCCACACATAAAAGAGGTACTCTTCTCCCTAAACTCTTCTTTATACCTCAAAAGCAGCGACTGGGAGGTAGCACTTCTTTCTGATGAAGTGGCTGATACGGTCGCTGCGGACGCTGGAATGCCTTCTGAGGCTGGTTCGCTGATAAACCCCCCAGCGACCTCCAAAGCCTCCAAAAAGACCAAAAATATTCCTGAGGCAGCGTCCCCAACTAAAAATCTACAATCTTCACCCTCCGCTGTCGTCCCAAAACGAAAGCGGAGTGATTCAAAGGGCAAACCAAAGGTTAGGAAGTCCTCTACGCCCAAGGACGATAGTACCCAAGCCACCCCATCAGCAGCCTCCCAACAGGCTGTTGACGAGTTAAACGGGAGCAGCAAGCAGCTACCTCAAATTTCTGTAGGAGAGGTTGGTGAAGATATTGGGTCACCCCAACCCACTAGAGGTCTTAGTCCAAATCCACCCCAAATAAATATTCCCTCTTCTCTTCAAATACTCTCTGAGTCGTTGACAGCAGCCAGATCACAGGTGATGCTAGAGTCAACACCCTCTACGGCCGATGATACCTTGGTGGAACAACACACTGAGGTTGAGGCACCAGGTTCCCTTAACCCCCAATCTACTTCTGTCTTGGAAACTGCTCTTGCAGGGACCGAGACATACATTTTTGGTAATTTGACTGATGAAGAAGCAGGCAGCGAGTTCGACCCATTAAATGATGAAGCTGAAATCACACTCGCTGCTGCTGAAGAAAGTGAGGAAGATGTGGTGAGTGGGTTTTTAGATGAAGACTTGGGATATGTGCTTCTTTCTTCTCCTAAACACTTTGAAGATGTCCCAGAGTTTATTGATGAAATGCCACCTCCTCCAAGGTTCTCTCCAAAGCCCACTGCTGAGTTTGAACTTGATGGTCACTTTGGAGAGTTCGAACTTGAATTAGATGATGCTGAGCTTCAAATGAGATTAATGATGTGCAAGATTGTGAAAATGAAGCCAGCTGTGTATGTCAAAGTTGAGGAGGTGGATGATGAGATTATTATGGAAGTACCTCCTTTGCACCATCCGGATTTTTTCAGGGTTCCTTGTGCTCGATATCCAGTTTCTTTAAAGGCCCTCAAGGTTCCCTCTGCTGATGAAGATCTCCAAACTGCCTTCACTGCTGTCAACGTGCCAGGTCTTGACTATGTTGAATCATGTCAGCTGCACGAACTATTAAGGAGAGTGCAAATCTGCCAGAGCCAAGGAAACAGACAGGGTTATTTATATGGCTGGCTGGTAGACAAGATTGTTGAGTTAAATGCTGATGCTCATGCTCAATTTTTGAAGTTGATAACTGGGAATGATGAAATGATCGATGAGATGGCTGAGTTAAAAGACAAAGTGTTTGGCATCATCAAGGAACGCCACTTTCAGCACAAGTCTCATGAAACTCTCCTCAAAAGAAACCAACTGCTGCTGGAACAAAGTATGAAGAGGGTCAGCACTTCCAACTCTCACATTTCTGCTTCGCTTGCCAAACTTACATCTGAACTGAATGCAGCGAAAGTCACTGAAGTGCCTGGACTCTTATCCTCTCTCAATCAACTCTCTCAATCTAACATTCTATTCACCGCCCAACTTCATAAACTCGATTCCTCTATCTCTTCTCTCTCCAAAACTCAAGAAAATTTCCTCTCCACTCTCACCACTGAAATCTCATCTCTCAAAGCTCAAGTCTTTTCCCGCACTCCCTTCCAGGTTGCTGTGGACAAACAATTGCTTCATGAATCTGTTAGCAGAACAAAGCATCTGGAAGATGAAGTGGCCTCCCTCAAAGGCATGATGGGAGAAATGTTGAGACTCCTCAAAAAGCAGCATGTGGAAGTAGCAAGTCCCTCAGCTACTTTCAAGGGGGAGAAAACAGCTGAGGAAATCCCAACTGAAAATGTTGAGGGGGTGCAAGCAAATGATGATGAAGCTGAGAAAGGTGATGTTGAGGGGGAGAAGGCAAATGAAGAAGGTATTGAGAAGACAGCTGAGGAGGTGCCAGCTGGTCTTACTGAAGTTGTTCCAAAGCCTGCTGAAGTGGTGCCAGCGAGGCCAATAAATGTATCTTCTTTCAAACCAACTCCCGAGTTCCATGCTGCCCTTGAAAAGAAATTTGCTGAAAAGGGTAAAGCAGTCATGGTTTCTCAAGGCAAGCCACCCAAACCTCGTCAGCAAGAAAAATTGATGTCTGGAGCCTTTTCGAAGTCAACAACTGCCTCCACTGATCTTTCTCTAGAAGAAGTTGTAGCTCAGCATGAAAGAATAAGCAAAAAGAAAGAAGAAGAGCTGTCAGCTAAATTCATCAGTGAGCAGATTGTGAATGAAGAATTACAAGGCGCTGACGAGGAGACAAGGAAATTGGGTTTGGCTGCTCTCAAAAGGAATGAGGAGCAATTTTTTGCTAAGAAAGCCAAAACCTTGGAGGAGAGTCAGGCAGCTTACCTCAAGACAAGAGAGATCAGACAGAGAGAAGAAGAAATTCTCAAGGTAACTCCTACTCTCACTCAGCAATGTATGAATTTGTGTATACAAAGAAGAGGAATGCACAAGTTGTTCAATCTGAAAAATGTCAAACCTTCAACACTTGGGCCAACTGAATGGATAGAGATCTTCAAGCTTATCAAAGATAAGAAGACTCCACAATTTGATCCTCTACTCAAGATGGCTGGAGAGCAAATCAAAGACATCCGAAGCAAAGAGCGAAAATACAAAGTGAAAGATTCGCTGCTCAGCTCTGCCAGACATCCTTATCCTCCTCTTCCTCCCCAGCAACCAAGAAGTGGCACCAAGAGGACAGCTGCTGGCCAAGCAGTCTCTCAGCTCCCTTTTATTCTCAGAGTTGTCCCCAAATCTAACGTTGAAGAAGAGCCACTTCTTAACTTAAAGATGCCATCAAGAACTCTCTTCATTGATGGAGAATATGATGAAAAGCTGGGAGGTTTGTGTTTTTGCAACGTTCATGGTCATGAACTGTTCTTTCGAACAAATGAGATTGGCATTGCTTCCTCGGCATTTCTGGTGAAGATAAGGAAATACTACATCAAATCCTCTAACAATCAAGAGTTTGTGAAGCTGATTGATAGAGAGCTGCTGAAGCCTGAACGACAAAATGATGCAGAATTAATTAAGGCCAAGGAAGAATGCATGTGGGAATAGATTGCTTAGAGATATTGTAATGTTGTTATTTTGTAACATACTTGTCATTTATAAAATCAGCATTATACCAAAGATGTCTTGTCAAATATCTATTATAGCTAACCTTCTATTCAGCTGAGTCTCTTCAGCGAATAGGGGGAGATTGTTGGATCAGGGATTCGCTGAGGGACTCAGTGAGTGGCTCATTCAACGAGCTCATACATCTGCAAGCATAATCTATCTTCAAAGTCTAAAGGATATGTTCAATGACTCACCGTCCAGTATTTGTTAGTCAAATATGAGCGAGAATTTGAAGATTAGAAGAATGGTCCCAAGGACACGTGTTGAAAGATCAAGATGAAGACAGGTGACCTTGTACTACTTCGGTGCAGTGAAGTTTCTCTTTCATACCGTTTTTGGAAACAAACAAGATAAAGGAAAGAGACTTCTGCAGATCTGAATGATCCACCAATAGATAGTTGACAACCATCATGTGTCAACATCTACTAGGGTAGTCATGTGATTCCTTATCTGCCTATAAAAGGAATCACTTGACCTTGCCACCAAACTGTTGGTGTGTTCCACAGTTTACCTTATTTTCTCTAAGTAATTTGTTAAGTTTTTGTGTGTTCAAAAACTTAACATATTTTTCTGTTTATTGTTTATTGTTGTTGTTATCAAACAACCATCCATGTTTTCATCGTTTAGTTGAAATACATATAACTAAACAAAGTTCTTTACATCTCATCTTTGTTATTATTATTTCGTATTTACATTATAAGTTAGTTAATTAAAACACAAGCAGTGCATTCGAGGACCATCATTAACATATACGATCCGTATTATTATTAAACGGTCCGTAAGGGACTATATTACCCGTATATCTTGATTATTTGTTACTTTACCAATTTAAATACCAGATTGAACTCTTTTTGGTATACTTTAATATTTTTTTTTGTTGCGTGGGTACCACCCTTTCGTTATTTAAATCTTTTATAACGACTATTGTAGTTAGTTATCTCATTAATCAACATTGCTCGAATTTGAACCCGGAACTTCTAGTGAGGCACAATTTCTCACCTTCGTCTTGAACCACTAGACCAAGTGTTTATTGGTAAGCATTATGAAAACCTATAAACTAAAATCTTGTTTTTTATGATTCCTAGTTTTTGTGTTCCATTAGCGGGTGTGCCGAACGTGGGAGATGATACGTCGGGCATGGAGGTAGGTGCTTGAGTGGTGCCCTCGTTGAGTGGGGTTTTTGGAACTGCGTTCGACATGGTTTAGTGAATCGGTGTCATGGTATTGATGATGGGTTTCCTGGTGAGATAGTATTGGTCCCATGGATGACACCAAATGATTGTGCACCAAACGGCGTCGGATATTTTGTAAGTAAAGAAGCGGACTGAAAAAGGGTTTTAGGTTTATTTGGCGGTTCCCCGAAGGTATGACAGTGCCTCTTTACGCCAATCTATGGGAGTTAGGGTTTTCGGCCAATTGTATGTGGTGCCCATGAATGAGAAATCTTTCTCCTTTTATAGGAGAAGGCTCCTTGGAGGAGAAGGTTAGAGTTTTCCCCTTCCTTTTTGGTTTCGATATACACTTCCCATGTTTATCCGATTTGTTTTCTTTGAGTGATAATCCTTATAGGAATCGGATTAGCAACCCATATATATACTTTTAACAAATGTCTTCTTATCTTTGGGAAGGATTTATGTTAATCCTTTAACTATTTAATTAATCTAGAAACTTCTCCGAGCTCGGGGTTGAGCCCTTCGTGAAAAGCCTTCGTGTTATGTAGGTTTTGTATAGTGGATCGGAGGGGTAGATCGTCATTTAGAATGATTTATCGCGTCTTGTACATCTAATAATAACATCAATCAATATTCGATAGTTGCAAAATACTCTATAGATTATGATAAACTGATCATATGTTGTGGGCCTAGTATAAAAGCAAGTATAATATGTCTTTGTTTTCATATTTTCACGTAAGTAAACAAAAGTACATATGAACCATTTAGCAATTAGTACATTGATTCCGCGAATCTGATACTCATACCTATATATATCATTAATTGTCGTTATGGTTTTTTTTTTTCCATTACCATTTCACATGTGACTAATTGTTTCTGCATTTAGTAAAAAATCCGATTATTGGTATTGTTACGAGTACATGAAAAGGGTCTCCTTATTTGGCCTTACGGATATCCTAGACATTTTTTCTCCTTGGCCGCTCCCAGATTTTATCTATAGGGTTGGGTTCAAATCTAAAGCCTCTTGTAATGTGAGACGTGAACTACTAGACCACCTTGAAAGTGGTCGGTGTTTGTTTTAAATATAATCCTTGAACCACTACTAGATAGCTTAATAGTTAGGGTCCAAATGTTTTCACAAATGTTGTCATGTTCGAAACCTTCTCGTTAAACATCTTGAAAAATTGCAAGGGAAATTGTTCAAAACAATCATGAGGATACCCTAAGTACCACGCCCATACAGGGTCCTGGTGTCCTGCTATAGGGACACTCCGGATTCGACATAAACACCCGATATATATACGTGCCGTTTGTAATCTCCCGCAACGTATTCAAACTTTTGATATGGTTTGTATATCTAACTTTTACGCATTTCAATTTTATTATGTAGTTTTTAAAAATTATGTTATGGGTTTTATGTAATTAACATTAACTTATCTTTAATTTATGTATTTTAAGTTTTAGATAATAATTAAGTAAAGAAAAAATACTAATCATTAGATCTTGACACATGGCAAGAGATGCCCCATGGTGTCAAGTTGCCTCATAGCACAGTTTTTTGAAGAATGCCTCTTCGCTTAGTTGGCGTTATATGTCAAAGACCCCTCTCCCCCAAGTTGCCTCATACCACATAGTCTTAGGGATATAAGATTTGGAACGCGGTTCTTTTCTTTTCTAATTTTAGAATTACACAAATGATTTTTTAAACTAGTTTAATTTGAACGCTTAAAAAACTAAAAATTATTTACGTAATTAAACAAACAATACTTTATTTAGATAAGAATAATTACATTACTTATAGCGAAGCTTGTAGCGCTACCTGCCGTAACTTAATTTTTTTCTTTGCAAGAATGGAAATGCACGCCAATTATTCAAAAGAAGTAGAAGGTCTAAACCTCATGCAGCTATCCTAACTTTGCTGTCAATTCTCCTTGGTGTTTATGGTGTCAAAAGTACAACCCGTGATAATGGTACGACTATTTATTTATGTTCCCTTAACTTTTTCATTAATATGCCATAAAATGGCGTCTCCGTGGATAGAAATCGTATGATCTTCGATTATGTTTAACGCATGGTATATTGGTATTCAGTTTGATATTATCCACCAAAAATGTTCATTTTGTTTTCCTTCTTGTTTATTGAGTAACGATTGTATGCTCTTGTTGCCGAAGAAAATGGCTCAAAGAGAGCCAAAAACGACGATATGTTGTGATGAAATATTATTTAAGTGAGATACCAGATGCTCCATCATCTATACACTATAGACATAAGACACTGTCAGAAAATATTATATAGTAACAATTCATATATTATTCTAGTAGCTATATGTATCTTTAAACCTCCCCTAGCTTATATATAATCCTTGAAGTTGCCCTGTTAAGGATAGTTGCTTGTGTCTTTTTTGTTCCTATTACATTCCTGTACCATATTTTGATCTTCTACACATTCGGATGTCTCTATCCTTGAAGTTTCTTCTTCATTCACATTTGTGGCTACAATGCTTTCATCTCTGATAATAGAATCATTCACTCTATGAGTAGCGTTCTTTGCCTGCAATTCCAAAAAATTAAACAAGCATAACAATATTTTTTCTGAGACATAAAACATAAGATAAGTCGGATAGGTACATACTTGGCTTTCCCAGTTAGTGCGTAATGTTAAAATAGAAAGGGAAAGCCCTTGTGCGATTAATGCTGCAATGATCCCCAACCAAAGTCCCTGCATAAATATTAGAGAAAACTACTTAGAGAATGTTTCAAATGATTCGTGTTAATCAGAATAAAATGCAAATGTCCTTGCCTTTCCTCCCAAATGAAATGCAAAAGCAAATAAGACAGCCAAAGGAATTCCGATAAGATAATAAGATCCCAAATTGACAATTGCACCAATCTTTTGGCGTCCGCTTCCTCTAACAGCACCTAGCAATTTGAAATCAAGATGTAGTATTTGTAATTTGAAAGGAACTAATGTTAATGCAGTATAAAAGTATAGATAATACTTGTGGTTATATATGCTGACACTGACACCATTCATAATCCGTAAGTATATTTTTATAAAAAAGAATAGCCCGGTTAAAAGTTACATGGAAAAATTGTCTAAAATGCCCTTAACGATTAAATCACACTATCAGTGTTTTATCTTTTAAAACATTTTCATTAACCCTTTACATCAATTACTTTTACACTGATTATCTACCCAACTTGTTGCCGCCTCTACCACTAACAGTCGCCGCCACCAGTTAACCACCACACCGTCGCCGCCGCCGCCATGACGACTGACGCATTGCGCATGTACCATGTAGTTGATACTCAATATTAAAGCACGCAAATAATTCATGGACTGGATATAATTACCTGAAAGCACAGATTGGATGCCTTCAATAAAATGAGATCCTGCAACAAGCAGCAGCATCTGTCCTGTGTAACTCACAACTTCTTTGTCACTGCTATAACAATAACCCCATAACTTTCGTCCTGAAATCAGTATTATTGCACCAAATAGACCTTCAGTCACCGTAGAAAACATAGAAACATGTATTGCTACACGTGCTGCTTGTGCCCGTCCAGCACCTAATTCATTTGAAACCCTTACACTGCAAACAATAAGGAACAAATGTAATTAAATAAAACAAACTCGACATCCAATAGCTTTAAATGCTCAAAATCACCTTGTTGCATCGCCTAGACCAAGAGGAACTTGGTACATCATTGTGGCTATGTTCAAGCTGTCACAGAGATGATTTATTAGCCAATCTATAACGACCTAGCTAATATATAATAAAGAACTCAAATGTTTGCGTAGCAGAGATCGATTAACCTTATAGAAAGAACTGAAGCTTCAAACTGTGGATTAGGAAGAAGACCAGACAGCAACACCATCAACTGAAATGACCATATCTCTAAGCTGATGAAACATGTAAACAACGACAAGTTTTTCAGTAAGGGTTGATACGAAAGGCAAAACATTCTTTAATGTTAATGGAAAGTTACTTTTGGATCTTATGTAAACAAATAAAGGTAGTATTCTGGCCCATTGATACTGGGTTTAGTGAGAGCTCAAAAGCTTTTGTAAACATATGTCATTAAGGAATAAACAATATTTTTAATGGCAGATCCTTATAACATGTATAAGAAGGTTATACGTTGCATATAAAAAATCCACCGCCTTAATATTATGATAAAAGTACAACAGTTTTATGCACACACATAGAATTGTCATTAGAAAAAGTTAGTAAGTAAACCCAATGTTGTCTTATACGGATTTTGGGTCCCAATACCGTCTTCGACGGTATACGGGGGAGATTGGGATGTAGATAACCTTACCTGGGGTGGCCAGACGGCTTCCATAGTCCTAAGAAATGTAAAATTAAACTTTAATATTCAATTATATTAGTCTGGGGTTGCCAATTTACCTTAAACTAAATAAATACATGAAAGTAGCTAGTACTAAAAATAGAGAGTTTTATAAACATTGTGGGGTTGCCATTGGCCACCACATAGCTGTTCCACTGACTCTACCTAAGGTAGAGAGACCTCTTCAAGGTTTTACCAAAGGTAGAAAAGTACCTCCAGCCTAGGTGGGAATGAGAATCGAACCCTTGACTCGAACCCTTGACTTCTGTTAACAAAACTCATAAACAAATACGAAAAAAAATAATCTAGAACCTTTACTAGCTAGCATTACCAGATCATGATTGCAGAAGGAACTGCAAGCTTCAAATATGTTGGAATCTTAAGGAAAGCCTCTTTTGAGAAGCCAGTCCAAGTCTTCTTACACGAAGGTGAAACACGAACATAAACCGATAAGAACATCACATTAATCCAAAGAGAAATTGCATTAGCCAATGCTGCGCCTTTACTTCCCAACCCAAATTTGAATACCATAATCCAACATAGTAAAACATGAAGTGAAGTCGTTATTCCAGTGGTTAACATCATAGGAATAAC
This sequence comes from Erigeron canadensis, assembly GCF_010389155.1. NCBI lineage: Eukaryota > Viridiplantae > Streptophyta > Magnoliopsida > Asterales > Asteraceae > Erigeron > Erigeron canadensis. Next base: position 7,579,567 of record NC_057763.1, read on the forward strand.
ATTGTTTTGAGATTGTAGAAAACGAACAAGGCATTGAAGTAATGCATCTGCAAAAAGACAAGGAATCAAATATCTTGCGTATAACCCGGCTTCAGCTGAGATTTCTGGATCTTGCCTTAAGAACACAAGCAAATTTTCTGCATAAAACCACATGACCGCGAGAGGAAGACTAACTGATGAAAGAACAATCATCGCTCTTTGCATATGAATTCCTAACAAGTGATACTGTGCTGCTCCAAAAGATTGACCACAAAATGTTTCTAGAGCAGTAGACAGTCCAACCTACTCACCACTGAGATGAAATAAGAGGAAAAGCAAGCGACAAAAAAAAATGATAATAAAATAAAATAAATAAACCAACCATTAAACTTAAACCAGTGACAGAAGCAAAAGAAGTTGCCACTGAAGCACCAGAGAGAGCCAGCTTTCCCAAATGACCAACAAACACTAGTGAAATCATTGATGACGCACAGACCAACAGATTCACAATAATCAAAGGCCCTGCTAAGTATAACAGTTTCTTGAATTCACACAATATTTGCTTTTTGCTATAGGATGTCATCCTCTTTTCTGATTTTTGACCCAAATGAGGTATGTGAAGCTCTAGCAGTCGATGTCACCTTTAGCACCTGGTTGTTACTCGTATTATAAATATCTATTGCATTTATTTGTATGGCGGGGCCATTTTGTTTGCTATTTCTTTCATTGTAGAAAAGTACGTTGATAACAAGTTTCATAAATAAAATATTGAAAAGTTTATTAGAAAACCGGAATTTCGTATTTCTTATCTCTATCTATCTACTAATAAAGCTAAAACAGAATCGTAGCATTTTCAAATGACCGCGTAACGCTATATTAAAACGATAAGTGTCATTTTAAATATCTATACTACTATAAAAATTATCCCACTATTCTGAAAAGTTTAGAACTTTGGAACATGCGAAATTACCATTTTACCCTTAATTAATTAATTTACACAATCATTCCACAATATTTTTAAAAACATTCACTATCCCTAAAAATCAAATATCATTGTATCAATTACCTACACTACTTGACGCCGGCGCCATCCGTCAACGCCAACACATCGCAACTAATGTTATTGCCGCCGCATTGCGCGAGTACCATGCTCGTATTCATTAAAAAAAACTATTTAAGAAATTTCTAATTTTACTCTATACAATTATATTTAAGACTATAACGATATTTGCGCGATGTTGCCGTGCGGTGGTGGTGGTGGCGGCAACGGCAGCGGTGGTAGTTATTGGTGGTGGTGGTGATGGCTGTGACGAGTAGTTTAGGACTTGATTTAATGTGGTTTTGATAAATTGTTGAAAATAAAACAAAAAAATTTATAAAAAATACCCTATTTGCTTTATAAAATACGAGTCATATTCTCGCGTAATGCAATGGCGATGGTGGTAGTGGCACGGGGTGGTGGCTGCGACGGGTGACGTCGACGACGGATGGCAGCGGCGGCGGTGACGGGTTGTGGGGGCGGCAATGGTAGAGAATGTAAAAGTAATTGATGTTAAATGAGATGATGTGATTATTTTATGGATTGAGGACTTATGTTGTAAGTTATTTTAGTAAGGGTATTGTAAGTGTATTAGGTAAAAATATTTAAATTAATAAATAAAGGGCAAAGATTTTTAGGTACTTCAATTCCTTAATGGAGATTTAAAAAAAAAGGTTGTTGCTTTATTATGTAGAGATGTTTAAATTAATAAATAAAAGAGAAAAGTTTTATACATACTTCGATTCCTTAATTGAAATTTTAAAAAAGGGGTTGTTGATTTATTTTTTATTATATACTAGAACGGTACCCGCGCGATGTGACGATGTAATAGCGGATGCGGTGGTGGTGGTGGTGGTGGTGGTGGCGGTGACGGTCGTGGAATTGGCGGCAGTGGGCAATTGTCGGTGGTGGCGGTGGCGGCTAGTAGTTTAGGGTTATTGATTTAATGTGGTTTTGATGAATTGAAGAAACTTAATTGTTGAAAATAAACTTAAAATTAAACAAAAACCGTGTTTGCTTTAAAATATAGTATAGTTAAACGTATTTTTTTTTTGACAAAACATATGATATACTAGTGCTTAGGCCCGTCCATTGGACGGACAGTGTCAAGATACATAAATCTTATAATAATTGTGAAACAAAAAGTGTGTGTGACCAATATCACAACTTAATGAATACGAAAGCTAAAGAAGAAACATATGAAAATTAACTCCATATAAATATTGATTCTACTTTACCTTTTTTTCCCTAACTTTAGTTAAATAAAAAGAGAAACAAAAAGTGCATAACCAATATCACAACTTAATCAATACGAAAACTAAAGAAGAAACGCATGAAAATTAACTCCATATAAATATTTATTCCAATTTACCCTTTTTTTTTCAACTCTGTTTAATAAAAAAAGAAACATAAAGTGTAGAGTATATATATTGAAAAATACATATCAATTCATCAACAAAGACCATCTAGAACGTTTTGATTTTCTCTGGGTTGTTCAACTCTGAAACAGTCCATACATGCACAACACGGAGTCGTAGATGACGGTTAATATGTGTTGGCTTAAGATCTTCAAGATGAACTAATGTGGTCTTATTTTTTGTTGTTGAAGAAGAAGAAGTTATAATGAACCTATAATGGACAACAAACTAAACTAAAAGAGATAATAATAACAATAACATAAGAATTCATTATTAAATAATAATAATAATGATTAAATATAAACAAAGTATATGAATAAAAACCTTTTTGGTAGTTGATGGTAGGTTTTTTTTTTGGCCATTTTTTATTAAATAAGTATTAAAAAAATAGAATAGTAATAAGGAGGGAGTATTAGGCTAATGGAAGGAGATTAGGGGTGCCAAGTGTACCCCTAACCCCTTTTTTAGTTATATTATAGATAGATTTTTAAAATATAATTTCCTAAATATATTTTTAGGATATGTCTATTATTAGTTTTCTAAAATTGTTAGAATTTTTACAAATGCAAGATTCATCGGGTGGTATACTTTGATATCTATTAGTTTCCTAAAGTTTTATTTTTCTTTTTTTTTACTTGTTAAAAAAAGAAAGAAAAAAAGTTTCCTAAAGTTTTTAAAACTTCCAAAAATTTGAAGCCCATAAGTATCATTTTTTTTTTTCTTTTTAGTATGTTAAATATAATATTAGTGGTAAGCTTCTAATTAGAGTCGGCAAAGTGAACCCGTATGATGAAATTTGGATCAATGCCTGTATTAAAAAACAATTGGATCTTATTGGGTTGTATGTGAGTTTCAAACGGGTCATAACTAATCAATTATGAGGTGTTTTTCTTTAAAAATGATTGAAATGGCGGTCATAGAAATGATTACGAATGTAGTTGTCACTTGACAGTCCATTTTTACCAATTTAAAGAACAAAAGACCAAAGTTTAGCTATTGTACTACACAGTAAAGCGGTTGTACCTCTTCCCATTTTCGTTTCATTTTTGAGTTCATATAGTCTTGTGGGACCCTTCATCCATTAACTCTTATTAGAATTAACATTTCATCCAATCATACGTTAACACATATAACACATGTTTATTTGTCGTGTATTCTCATACATTATTGGTTTGATTATCGCTATCGGATCTAAGATCTGGTTTTATATTAAGTAAAATAAAATAAGTATTAAAATAAAACAAATAAAATAATAGATTTTTTTTCACTAACAATCATTGTGCATCATTAAAATTATCGTCTATCAATATATATATGTGAATCTCCGTCCATCAATTTTATCATGATCTAAGGGTCAAGATCTTGTCTTATTTGTTTTACTTTAATACTTGTTTTACAATAACTAACCCCTTTATATGTATTAAATGTTTTTACATTACATACGTTAACATAATATTAAATATTTGTGTATCTTATCGCAAATTGGTGATTGCATTTTATGGAAGGATGGAGATTCCCTCAAGTTCTCTAACTTGACTAGTTAAGTTGGGTAAATCTTGACCATTACATTATAATCGATGGTTAAAATGCTTCTAACTTGACCCCTCAAGTTAAAAGCAAGGATAAATTACACAAATGATACCTGAGTTGGTATCGAAATTTCACTTTTCGTACCTCAACAAATTTAATTACGCGAGTCATATCCAGAGTTGCCAAACATGCATGCCCACCATACCTCCGCCTAATGGAGACAAACGGATCGTTAAGTTTCGACATGTGTCGTTCACGTGCTAGGGTATAAACGTAATTGACTACCCATCTGTCCTCTTCGTTCGTATTTTCTCCCCTTTTTATACCTAATTTACTTATAAATTATAATTTTCATACCTATCAACAACAAAATCCTAAAAACTAAAAAAATTGTTCCTTTTCCTTTTCCATTTCCGATGCCGGGATCAGGTTGGATAATCCAGTCAAAGGATGTCGATGATTACGATCTTGCTGGTAAGAAACCCATATTTTATTATTTTATTTGTTTTGTTCGAAACACTAAAATGTGTTTTTGGGTTTTAAATAGACTAAAATAAATAAATTATTCATATTTTTAATTTTTTTTCATGTTATATTTGTAGATGGGAAACGTACAATGCTGACATTGATGTTTCATCATAGTGGTACAATGAAAGTTAACGATGGACGAACCTTCTATGCTGATAAGACTACTTATGTTGACCACGTGAACTGCAAAACTTTTTCCTTGCTTGAATTAAACCCCATTAAGACACACTTAGGTTACACTGAGATTAGTGTTAAGTTTTTTGAGTTTGGGAGACCTCATTGTTCTAATGAGTTAGGAGCCATTTCAGTTTGTAATGATGAAGATGTAGAAACGTTGTGTATGTACACTCAAGGTACATGTAAATTACTGAATGTTTATGTTAACCATAACCTTGACTTATGTCACCCTTTAGACTGGCCAAGTCTTTTTCTTTTTCATTACTTGCATGGTCGTGCCTCGTGGCACGGCACGGCCCTCTAGACTGACCAAGCAGACTGCCAGTAGATGTAGGGGTGTTCAAACGGTCGGGTATCGGTTTATTGGTTTATTCGGTTTGGGTAAAATGGTTTTGGGAAAATATTAGATATGCTAAATACCCAATCCGAAGGTAAGAAAAACCAAACCAAACCAACCAAATTAACAACCTGTTTTATTTGGGTTGGGCCCCGTAAAACCAAAATGTATGAAAGATTCAAAATTTTGATGGAATAAATGGTTGCTACTGAAATACTTTCATAATTTCATCAGTATAAATTTGAACTGCATGATTAAGAATATATAATATCAGCATGTAGCTATAGATACGAAAGATATACACGTTTATCATTTTATATATCTAGTAGCAGTGATATCGTGATATCTTTTGCAATGTAATTTTTGGTGAGATCTATCAAAGATTATGTGTATTAAATTATTACTCGAGTAGTAGTCATTAATTAGATAAACTATATTTTAGCTTTGGATAGAATGCCATAAAATGTTTTGGACGACACACTCATAGTAATTTAAAAGTTGAAATATCAATCTGTTATCTACTTTTCTACTTAATCGGGTATTCGGTTGATCCAAAAATCTAAAAGAAAAACCCAAAACCAAACCAATAACTATTAATTTATTTCGGTTAGAACCAAACACCAAACCAATACCCAATTAATCCAAATCCACAAACCCAAAAATGTTTGGATTGGACGGTTAGTTGGTTAAAACCATTTAATGAACACCCCTAAGTAAATGTATAAGACCTTTTTAGAAGGAATTAGCTAGGAGATTAGTGTACCATTACAATGAGAGTACTAATGAAACCATTGAAAGTGTTGTTGAGGTTAATGAAGAACAAGACAAACTGGATGATGGGGTAGACTTAGTAGACACTGATAATGTTGTGAATGATTTTACAACCACAAAACAAGGATAACAAATGAAGAGATCAGTGCTTGGAGGATACAGAGTACCCTTCATCTCTTTTAATCTTTATATGTATTAAATGTTGTTACATTACATGCGTTAACATAATGTTTGTGTATTTTATCGCAAATTGATGACTACATTTTATGGAAGGATGGGGATTTCCTCAAGTTCGCTAACGTCACTAGTCAAGTTGGGGAAATCTTGACCATTACATTATAATCAATGGTCAAGATTCAAAATACAATTTTGAATCTTGATCATTGATTTTAAATCAATGGTTAAAATGCTTCTAACTTAACCCCTCAAGTTAAAAGTAAGGATAAATTCCACAAATGGTACCTGAGTTGGTATCGAAATTTCACTTTTCGTACCTCAAATAATTTAATTACGCGAGTCATACCCAAAGTTGCCAAAAATGCACGCCCACCATACCTCCTCCTAACGGAGAAAAATGGATCATTAAGTTTCGACATGTGCCGCTCACGTGCCAGGGTATAAACGTAATTGACCACCCATTTGTCCTCTTCCTTCCTATTTTCTCCCCTTTTTATACCTAATTTACTTATAAATTATTATGTTCATACCTATCAACGACAAAACCTTAAAAACTAAAAAAAGTGTTTGTTAGTAATCGCACTATGACTCACCCGGAGGTATGAGTGATGGGATTAAGGTGTTGATGGATATTCGAAGGCGATTCCCTAGCGGTAATAGGGCTATGACCGCTTTACGCCTTAATTGTATTGGAAGTGATCACCGGATTGTGGAGACTGGTCTAGTGTTATGTGTCAGTAATGTGTTTTAGAGGGTTGGAGATGATGATCATGTGCCGTATGGCTTCTTTCTCCATTTATATAGAGGGTAGAAACTTGGAGAGGAGGGTAAGAGAATTAGGGTATTTCCTTCCCGAGGAGATTTGTGATAATCTTGTAACAAGCCGTGTTCGAGGTATTCAGACTTTAATATATTATTTTGGGTGATTACGGAAAGAATGTATATCCGCTCTTTCTTATATATTTCCTCGAAGCTGGGTATTTGTTACCTTAAGAGCTCCGGAGTGATTATATTAAATGGAGGTCAAGCTCCAATTTGGGTATATAGATAAGTGAATTTTACCTGGACGAAGGTGGCTTCGTATCTGCATCGGGTACAGATGTAGAGCTCCGTATAGGGTATATCATCAAGCCCCCCAGTCTGATGGGAGAGTCTATCTATAGAGTGTCGCATTAGACTTCTAAAAATAAAACTAAATAAACAATTATCGTACCTTCGGGGCTCAAAAAGTGTGCTCCGTTGCTCCGTTTCTCAACTTACCTCTTGTTAGCTTAATCAATCATATAAACGACATTAAAGTTGCATATAACAGAGTCATAATGATGACTTATCCCTTAGTGGCAACTTGTTGGCGCGGAACCTAGGGTAACTTATCACTGGGTAGTTACACGTGATTATTACCCATATAAATACTGACTTATTACCAAAAAAGTGTTTTTGCCTCTGTTTTAGTTTTGCTCCAAAACCTATTCTTGCGCTACTTCATTTGCCGATCTTCATCGAGGTACACTTCTTATCCTTCTTCTTTCTTTATTCCGTGTAACATAATGACGAAGAGGGGAATAGAAAATATCACCAATGTGTTGGATCGCTCTGCTTATCAGAACTTTGTAGCCACCTATTTTTCACAAAACCCTAATTTAATCTGTTATCCGGAAAAAGGGCAATCTATCTATGATCCCCCCTGGGGGTTTTGTTAGGCTGTATGTGAAAGCTTTTACCCTTGGTAACCTTAGGATTCCATTGTCATCTTTCTTCCTTGCCGTTATAGATTATTATCGATGTGACATCTCTACTGTTCATCCGACTTGAATTGAAAAAATCATTGCTTTCCAAGTCCTATGTTGTGCCAATCTTATAGAACCATTGGTAGCGTTGTTTAACTTCTTTTATAAACTAAAAGAGTCTGGTGATTGGGTTAGTGTATCGAGGAATGGTGACTATTAGTCAATGTGAATACCGTCAAATAAACCGTCCGCATCATGATATATTTACAATTATGTTCCGGACCATAATTCTAACTATATCATTCCTCACACGTGTACCTTTAACTATACTCACACATCATAATGTCCAACATTTGCTTAACCCATCATGGCAACATTATACTAACTACAAACACATAATAAACACACATTATACACACAAGACATATACACATATAACACAAAATGAAACACTACGTACTACTTACGCCGCATACCACATTCGTGTATCACAATATCTTGCACCCTTCTTATAGATGACCATCTATTCCACCAATGTACATTTCCTTACGAACATAACATCCATCATAATCATATCTTAATTGATCTCACGTTATCATCATAATCTTGCAAAGGATAAATCGAGAAAAATAGAGGATCATAGGCTACCAACATAATTTACTTCAACAAAAACTTCTCATCTTGAACCACTACAACTTGCATCACATATATCACGTAAGGATGTAATATCATATAGTCAACATTTAATAATACTACAAGCATATTCTACATAATTCTTTAATAACATATTGTCTTACCATTAAGCATCAATATTTAGCAACGAGTTCAACAACAGGTAAAGAAATTAAGACAAATCAACCTTCTTTATGCATAATCCACAAACAACTTATAATACCTTTATCTTACACTCCCACTCTTCCCAACCCGTCCTAAAAGCACTTTCATCATAAAGCTAAAGCATTACTACTTGAGCCTATCAGATCTTATACGGTTTAAGTCCAAAATCCTAAGGTCTTGGTCGAATTTTGGTTCACTTAAATCATTTCTCTGATAACAACTTGTAACACCCGTCATTTTAAAAACCTGGATTTCAAAAAACTTTGCCAAACGACGTTTAAAAAAGTAGCGGAAAAGGATCACTTTAAAACTGCTTCATCTGTAACCGGATGGTACCTTTGTAAAATGGTGTTACTAATGTGCATCATCAAAACAATATAAATGAAATCCAAGTTATGACACCAACATAAATGCCATAGTTATTCCATTTTCATAAATCATAAATGAAAGTATCCAAGACATAAGGCTAAAAGGGGAAGTCTAAGCATTCAACAAACTATGCTAATCTTCTTTATTGCATCTACCCATCTCACCGAGCAAATCCTTTCCTAGCTCAAACCTGCTTATCTTGAAGGACACAACATTTTCATAAAAGCAAGTGTTAGCTAATAAAATTAGCTAAGTAAGAAACACACATTTAGATAAAACGTGCTTCATTTTACTTTCATAAAACTTCGTCATATTTTACTTATCAAAACATAATCACATTACATATCATCCACAACAATCATAGATCAACCCATACTTTCCTTTTCCCACATTGCATCACATTTCATTTCATATCAATTTATACATCGAATCGTCATATACTCACATCTTAATCAATATCTTATATCATATCAATATATAAATCATATCATCATATACTCACATCTTAATCAATATCTTATATCATATCAACATAGACTTACCATTTAAATGTAACTTCATATCATATCTTGGCATATCACACATAAACTTGTCACACGTATTCATATTAGCACATATTCTCACATCACATTGTGATCACACAACGTAAAGCACATATACTTCTTTCACACATATCTTATTATCGACTTAATTAGCTTAATCAAATTCATCTCACGTCTTACATATCACACATAAACATATCGCTTATATATGTATAGCACATGTAGGATATATACTCCTAATTGTGCCTATGCATCGTTCTTATCACACGTCTCAATACATCTTATTAAATCTCACATTACATTGTAATCCTACATGTTAAGTTACATGTACATCTTTCTCACATATTCATATATTTATCTTAATCAACTTATTCTCACGTCTTACATTTTTACATATTACGCACTAAAAAAGGGTAGTTGGATGGGAACCCCCTGATCCCATGTACCATTTGGTACCCACTAATCCCCCAGCCAAACTAGTGTTTAGGTGAATCTCAACCACTTAAAAATTCCCTAATTATCTCAAGTTTGCCTTTGGCATGACTCGAACCCAGGTTTCCCCTGAAAAGTGGCGGCTGGTGGCCACTAGGCTATTACCCAATGGTTTTTACATATTACGCACTAGCTTTACAACTAGCACGATTTCCCACGTCTTACGCACTAGCATTACAACTAGCACGATTTCCCACGTCTTACGCACTAGCATTACATCTAGCATGATTTCCCACACTAGCTTAACAACTAGCATGGGTTAAGCTTAACACTTCCCACGTCATTTCTCACGTATTTAGCTATAACATTTCCCACGTATTTATATCTTTCATACATTTACGCACTAATACTAAGGCTAGAACGATTTCCCACATTCCACACTTTATTTTAACATTAGGTATATTCATTACCTAACTAATCCCACATCTACTTTAACGTTTAATCCCTCTAACGTGCACAACTCATAACATTTCTTAAGTGTATCTAGTGAACTAGACATTTCTTACTTAAGTCCCACATATAAGCCATCACATATCAACATCAAGGCATATCAACGACATTATCAACAACACATATCTTAAACATAGCATCGCAACGTCATTATCAGCATCACACTTCATATGCACATATATACTTCTACTTTAAACGTCATCATAACAACATAAATCATTTCAACATGCATATACTCCCACATAACCTCCCGCATAACCCGGAAAACCCAACACACATAAGATAATCCAACTAAGAGGTTAATTATAGAAAACCACATTTTGTTGTGCCTCCAGCATGAGAATAGTCATGTATCTTACCTCGTTGAAGAGCACAATAAATGATAACGTAAGTTATCAAGCTTTGCAAGTATTCCGACTACCTCTAATCATAGATTACCTCTAATCATTAAATGACATAATGAGCTAATCAAATACCCATTTACTTATGATCATAAATCAGGTCTAGATACTTATAAACATGACCCATGACAATACTTGATGCATCGGAGGTTCGATTAATGCTTTAGAGCTTACATAACTCGACGGAACTCGGCATTTGCTCACTAAATTAACCTTTCTGAAAACTTAACATCATCATCATCTTTTAAAAGCATTACCAGTAGAAAGTAGATTCTCTCACGATTCCGTGGATAGCTTATTTGTCAAAAACGGAGTTATGGTTCAAAAGTTACGGTCGTTTAAAAATGTTAACAAAATCAGTCCCTAACAGGAGTTGTGAAAATTGTAACGGGAGTTACAATGTAGGTGTTATCACAAGTTACCTAGCTAATGAAAGTTACACAACCATAATGGGAGTTACAACGACCAGACGTGAAAAACAACCATTTAACCTCCAAAACCTAACCAAACACATCCCAAACGATTTTTACACATCTCCAGGTCTTATGAACATCTAATACACTCATAATAAGACCAAAATCACTCATTGAAAACACCAGTTGATCCTTGAATCAATTGCATAAATGAATCCCTATTTTGATCATCAAAACGACTCGAAACCACAACGTTTAATTCAAAAACACAATTGAACACACATGGATCTAATTAAACACTTGGGATTCACTTATTTACATATAAACAACATTATTCAAAATTAAACTTTGCATCTTGACATAGTTAATCAATTCTATTAATGATTTTACTCACGAAAACGTCGTTTTTAACCAAAAACATCAACTTCCAACAACCCCAACCCTCATGGTCAAATCTACAGGGACAAAACTTACTTTAAAACTGAATCAACAATCAATTGATGATATAATACCTGTAGGGTTGATCAACGGATCGAAAACCAAGCAAAAACCCTTCCGAAATCCCCCGAAATCGATTATAACTTGAAGAATTAACCTAGGTTTTGTGTGTGAGAATTTTCTAGGGTTTAGATCTGATTTCCCAGCCTTTAGGTCGTGCATAAGCTCTTATATATAGTGGAACAACTTTCAAAACTTTACATCTAGGCCCTTGCACTTTGTTACAACTCGTTTCGGCCCTTAACGACTCATTTAACGCCTACGGGAACACTTATCGACCCTTATATCTTATCGGGAAAATTAATTGACTTTATTAATCATTATCAACTTTAATTTCTTTACTTTAAATCACTTTAACACATATCTCATGTAGATCATTAAATTCACGTAAGCACATATAAAACACATTGTAACTAACGGTCGCTAACGGTAAGTTAACGGTCAACGTAAAAAAGATTTGGGATGTTACAATTTTCCTCTATGTTTGGCACATGTGATAGGTACTAATGTATATCGTTATTGGTAGAGATATCTTTCAAGCAATTAATCGATAGGCAGCCTGCATTGTCCAACATTGTCTTCAAAACGGTGGCTCTTGCTCCCCCGTCAACCCCATCATCAGTGATCCCTGCAGCTCAGGAGCAAATGGAAGAGCAAGATGTTGTGGATATTTTTGATGGCGTTGGTGATGATATACCCTATACGGAGCCCTAGCTCCGTACCTGGAGCTGAATACGAAGGCACCTTCGTATAGGTAAAAATACTTTTCTATTTATTCAGAACGGAGCTCGACCTTCTTTTAGCACAATCGTCCCGGAGCTCTCGATGTAACAAATAACCAGCTCCAAGATAAAACAAATCAAGAAGATCGGATATAGATACTTTCTATGATTATCCGATCTTAATAACATATTTAAGGTTCGACAACCTCGGACACCATTTATAAGGAGATCAACATGAATCTCCCTAAAAGGTAATAAGATATTATCAAAGGAGGAAGAGATTTACCCTAATTCTCTTACCCTCCTCTCCAAGATTTCTAGCTTCTATATAAATAGAGGAAGAAGCCATACGGCATATGATCGTAGACAATTCTCTCTAAATACATAACTTACATTCGACCTCCGAATCCATGGACAAAACCCTAAACTATCCCATAAACCCTAAGTCGCACGAAACGACTTGGGATCAACAAACAATAGGCATAAAGCAGTCTTCGACCCTCTGATCAAATGGGAATCGCCAATAAAACACCACTAAACTCACTCACTCTTCAAGTGGAGCCATAGTGCGATTATTTGATCAAACAAGTGGAGCCATAGTGCGATTATTTGATCAAACAAATTGGCGCGATCAAACAAAAAGCATTATGCCAAATCCCGATTCCCCTCCAGAGCAGCATGGGTTGAACGTCGCTCACAACTGGGACAAAGATGGTAACGCCATTCTCTCAGACAGGAGTATTGGCTCCCCAGATTCACAAGGGAATAGAAAAGATTACCCCTGCTCAGACAATTGGTCCAAAGACCAGCCTGCTTGCCGAATCTTGGCGGCAAGAAGGGTGGCTACCAACCTCGGAGTTGAGGAGCATGACAACAAAGAAGACACAACCATAGGGGCGCCCCGCCGCTGTATCGCAACGAGAGGCGCCCCGCGAGAACAGAGGCGCCCCACCGCCAGCTATATCGGAACGTCCCGGCGAGAACAGAATCCGAGCCCAAAGTGAAAAAATCAACCCCACGATGACAGACGAGGTTGGCAAGAAGCCACCTAAGAAGAACCCAGACAAAAAGGAAGAGGTCCAAAATAAACTAAAAAATGGCCCTAGCACACCAAAAATTCTGGCGAACACCAATCCACCGTATCTGACCTATCAAGGAGCTCCAACAGAGATAATGGCGACAAACGCCGTACAAGCAACGACGTACCGGCCACTGTTCTGTCGTTCTATTACGGCAGATACTTTTGTCCATACGCAACCCCATAGACCCAGCATATCGGAGCACCACCGTTAGCCAGGAGTTATCCAGGGCACATGCAAGCATGATGGCATTACCCATATGGTGTTGTGACCCCACAACACTTTTAGGCAAGCTCCGCGGTCAAAGTCGAGAAAGACAAAACCAAACAGAAGGGGGCGGAGCCTAAGTACAAAGGGTCCTGTGTGCAGTTTACATGGGATCTGCGCCAACACGTGCCCCCGGTAAAACTTCTAGGTATACAAGAACTACCCTGGTATGACGACACCTCCGACATTTATACCTTCCTCAGGGAAGTTGATAACTCAGCCCAGGTGGAAGGATGGAGTGGTTCAGAAATCTGCCATGTCATCCTTTACCTCCTGCACGAGAATGCTAGGGAATGGCTTAATAGTCTACCCGAATAAAGCATACATAATGCTGAAAACTTTAAAACCCAACTAAGGGAGGAATTCGGCTCCCGCCTTTGGGTGCACGATATAAAGCAGGAGGAAAACGAAGAGCCAGAAGATTTTTTTAAACGATATGGAGATAGCACCTGAAACCTAGTGCGAATATCCGAAGAAGAAAGAATATCCTGAGCTATACATGGACTCTGGTCGAAAGAACTGATACGACATCTATGCCTCGGTAAGCCAACCAGTTATTCAGATTTGGTCGATAAATTCCACGACTGGAAAAGTGCGATAGAGATAGCAGAAAAGGCCATGGTAAAATGGAAGATGTTTGATCAAGTAATCGCACTATGACTCAACCGGAGGTATGAGTGGATTTGGTAGTGTTTTGCTGGCGATTCCCTTCTGGTCAGAGGGCCGAAGACCGCTTTACGCCTATTGTTTCTTGATCTTAAACCGTTGTATGTGACTTAGGGTTTAAGGGTTTTTTTGAGGGTTTATTCGGAGGTCGAATAAACGGTGGTGATTGAGGAATTTAGTATATTGCTTATGATATATATCGTGTGTGTATGATGATGTGCCGTATGGCTTCTTCCTCTATTTATATAGAGGGTAGGAAACTTGGAGAGGAGGATAAGAGAATTAGGGTAAATCTCTTCCTCCCTTGTGAATATCTCATTTCCTTCTTGGAGGTCATTTTATAGTAATCTTGTTACGAAACACGTCCGATGTACTCGGATCTATATTTATGTTATTAAGATCGGATAATCGTAGAAAGGATCTATATTTGATCTTTTCTTGTATGTTTCCTCGGAGCTAGGTAATTGCTACCTTGGGCTCCGGATTAATCATATTGAACGGAGGTTAGGCTCCGTTCTGGGTATTTAAGTAATCTTACCTGTACGAAGGTGACTTCGTATCTGCTTCGGGTACGGAGGTAGAACTCCGTATAGTATAGGGTATATCATCAAACCCCCCAGTCTAAATGGAGATTCTACCTGTAGGATGTCGCATTAGACTTAAACACGAATCTTTTCCCTAGGTCGCTTTTATGGAGGCCCCTTAAAACAACGTGTTTGTATTGGGCCGAAAACGCTGAGATACGTATCTCGTACGTAACCAACGGTGAGGATTTGAGTAGTGGCTTCTGCTAAAATATTCTCAATAGTGATCACACACACACACACACACACACACACACACACACACACACACACACATATATATATGTCGTGTCATATTGCAGCTAAAAAGATAAATATAAAACATCATACCTTTTTCCGGCGACTTCGTCTTCAATGATTCATCTGTCGTTTTCCTGGGATCCCAATCGCTTCTGTTCACATAAGGTATGTAGATCTGACTAGATCCTTTCTCCTTTATTGTTGATGCATTTTGAATCGTCTTCTTGATAATCCTAATCGTGGTTGTTGGCTTTTAAAATATGGGGATCCGGATCTTTTTTAATACATGCTCAGCCTCGTTATTTGTTCAGTTAGTACTATAACGTTATCCCACTCTTAGATCTCTTTTCATCTTATTGTGTTTTCACCCCTTCTTATCCATTGAGATAGGGATGACGTTATTTGTTAGATAGCTCCTTTTGACCGACCGCCCTTTTCCTGGCCAACGATTTTGCTTAGGGTTTGATTTTCCCTCTGCGTTTGTTCATGCCTCCATTTTGTAGTTTATGTAGGATGGCATTCAAACAAATGATCAATAGATAGTCATTCCTCGCCCAGCTCGTTGTGAAGGCTGCTCCCTCTGTTGCCCCTTCAGGGTCAGAGGCTTCTGCTGGAGGTGCTGACCCTCAGGCCAGCGATCATGCGGGGTTGGAGGCCATATGCCAGGCGGGTAAGGCCAATTCTCATAAAGCTAACCCGGCTGGTACTCCCATTGTTGAAGTCTCAGACTGCCCTACCAGTGGGGAGAACTGTGAACAACCCGGGGATGAACAGGGCACTGTTGGTGGTCGTCTTAGGAGCAGGAAAAAGACTTCCGCAAGAAGGTCCAATGTTTCTTCATCCAGAAAGAGAACTAAAAGGTCTGAGGAAGCAAGAGAGAATTTTGGTATGTGGTTAATTCTTCGAAAGAGGTTACTTGATCATTTCAACTTTATCTTTCAAGGTTTCGAAGTCATTTTCTGATTCTGCGCTCAAGTTGTCGATCCATTCCTTTGCTTTTTCTATTAAGGAGTAGGAGAAAATATGGCAGGTAGTTTGCGAATCCCATCTCCGAACTGCTGCAATCTTAATGAACTTGTTCAGAAAATGGTTTGGGTCCCCGTCACCGTTATAGTATATGCTTTCGTATTGTTTATTTTCTACTTTTACTAGGCAGTTTCGTATATCGCTACCAGATGAGCTGCTCATATTTGCCGGGTATGTTATATCTGTAGGTAAAGGAGGGGGTTTTTTCGACCACCCATAGGTTCTATGTCTACTATTGGTTCGGGCCCTTATTGGTTTTCGTTCTTGTGGGCTTCTAGTCTAGTGTTTGGGTGTCCTACCCGTCTGTCAATTTTTGCCGGTCTTTGTTAAAAGTACATGGGGTATAGGCTCTGGTTCGTACACCTGATCAGTTTCTCTCAAGCGTCTTATTATCGCACATAGTACGTCATAGTTTACTTGTACGTAGGCATCGGTGATTCCCATGTTCAATGGGGGAATAGCCATATGTAATTCTTTCGCAGTGTAAAGGGTGTGTCTTGGCTCATACTTTCCTGTCTTTTGGGACTTTATGGACGTCGGATCGCCCGAGTCCTGTGACATCACCCTTGTGTTGCCCGGGTTTACCGGTTCCCCAATGGTTCCACTAGAGGTCTGGACTGGTGCCTCTTCCAGAGGTTCATCTTGATCTGAGCCTAGAATATTCAACTCTGATCCCTTTCGTTTTTGGCCTCGTGATGCTGGCAGAAACTTGTTCTTATGGGGATCCCATAATTCCGGCACGATTCTGTTTTGGCTGGGCGGCCCTGGTAGGGAGCTCCTCTAGCCTTGATTGTGCACCAAACCACGTCGAGAGGGTTTATTATTCGAAGGTAAAACCCTAAAGGGTTTTTAGAGTTTGTTGGCGATTCCCCGAAGGTAGGAACGATGTTCCTTTACGCCAACGAAGGTGTATGAGAGTGGTAGTCGAATTGTATTCGACTTGATATTTAGGTTAGGGGTTTTGTTCAATCGTTGATTGTACGTGTATAGGGTTTATTCGGTGATGTTCCGAATGTGTGTATTCATCGAAGTCTTGTTTATGAGGGATTCCTCCTCCTTTTATAGGAGGAAGTTCCTTGGGGGCGAAGGTTAGGGTTTCCCTATTCCTTCTTCTTGACAAACTCTACTTACCGAGTTTATTTGATCTAGTTTCCTTAGGAGGATATCCTAGAATATTCCGGACTAGGTAAATAAGGTGTTTGTATTTGGAAAGGATTTATATTCTTTGGTCGTTCGTCTGAGTTGAGTATCTTCATGAGGATGCTCTTCGCAAATTTGCTTCGTATTAAGTATCCTTCGTACTGTGACTCGAAGGGGTACATCGTCAAGCCCCCCAATATAATATTATTGACTGCTAGGGATACGATTTTAGACTATGTTATCGTTAATCCACTAGTTCTTCGTTTCTTGTGTGGGGTGATAATCTTGTATGTTGAGTTTTCACCTTTGTGTCTTCAAATATGCCCCTTTGTATTACATGTTTCGAGAGGCCGCTCCTTTTCGAAGGATCACTTTTGTAACTAACTTTTGTGACTAAGGGGCAAAGGGCGGTGACTCATTCTTTAGGGGATAAAATCGAAAGATCAAAGATAAATGGGTAGTTACTTGCTTTAATTTTGACAAGTGGGCGGCTATATCTTTGTTTTGGAAATTGCGCGTCATAATTTTCATAAATACTTTCCATCATCTTCCCTTTACTTTCTCTGGGTTTTTTGATCTTCTTTCTACTTGTTTGATCAAAGAATCGCACGGACCTTCGATCGGGAAGAAGGAGGAGTTTTGGTTGATTTATTGGCGATTCCCTTCCGGTCAGAGGGCTATGGAGCCGCTTTACGCCATTGTATCAGAGGTGTTTGTGTTGGCGATTCTCCATAGAAGAGAAGCCGACCACCTTAAGTGTTTTTTAGGGTGAAGAGAGTATATCTCCATCCCATGATGAGGACCTCTATTTATAAGGGTAACTCACCTTGGGGAATAAGTTAGGTTTAGGGTTTTTTCCCTAATGTTTAGAAAAAGATATGATGGGCATGTTTACGAGATTTACATGTCATATAATATATTATAATAATAAAAGATATGGAAACGTACATTTTCTTTAAGAGGAAGAAAATAAGAGATTTCCTCCATATTTGGTGGAGCTCCGTTCTGGCGGAGGTGAGCTTCGTTATCCTGAGGTGAGCTCCGTATTTCTGGCAGAAATCATCCTTAAGCAGCCTTTGTAATAACAGATTTACATACGAAGGTAGAGCTCTGGAGGGGTATATCAACAAGCCCCCAGTCTAATATGAGAGCCTGGCTAGAGGCTGTAGTGTTAGAATCCAAGAAAAATGAACTAGCTGCAGATCCGAGTTAGCTCTCTGTAATCGATGTCTTTCGCCTGGTATTATCCGTTTCGTCTTTGTCCTTTGATCATTTGGACATTTGATGATCCGGCTTTGTATGCTATAATAATTAAGGGAGTTACCTCGATGTCATAGTTGGACTGCTAGAAACTTTTGTCGGCATGATGATCTACAGATGAGACTTTCATACCCACCGGAGTTGTTGTTTGTCATCATCGGCTTTCTTCGTAGGTATGGTTCGTCTTTAGACTTATGATACTCTGAGGTTCCTTTTTTCCGCACTTCTCCCGGAACTTCCTAGGTCGCTTCAAAATCTACGTATTTCCCTTGTAATGGGTCTAAGCCGGTTATGAAGCTATCTTATTTGGGATCAAATAGGATGCTTCTTTATGTCGCCCAAGTATCTGTTTATTCTCGTATGCCATGTCCATAGGAGATGAAGAAGCTTTTTGAACTCATATGTGAAAACAATTTTTTCCTTAGTTGCGTCACTTTTTCTTTTGAAGCTTCTGATGATGGGTTGGTGATGCTGTGATGTAGTATATAGCTTCGGCTCCGCTGTTGGTGAAAAGGTTTTTTTGCGGATATATATGGCTTGTGTGATGGTATTTAGGATAGATGTTGAGGCATGGTTGATCCGGGCTCTTGTTGTTGAAGATAGTACTGCTCTTGATGATCTTCTTATAACTGCGTTCTCCTTCGCAGAAAATGTGTTTAGTCAACATATCAATGTTGAATCGTTGTCCAAAATATGTTTGAAATTTACTCCACTGGTATCCTTATCGGATTATATCAATGCACAATAAAACTGTTTGTGCATATTTCTTGTTATTTTTGCCATGTGTAGACTGTGCAATATGACCATCGTAGGTTGTTCCGGGAGTTTCTTAGTACTTGGAGAGCCTTGTTGTGTAGGATGTGAAAAGACCCGAGCCTTTCAGATTCTTCAATGTGTTGATGTGTAAGGGTTGAAATCACCTTCGTCTATTGAAGCCTTTGATGCTTGTCATTCATCCTTCAAGAAGGTTTTGAAATTATTCCTTCAGCTAACATGTTTTATCTCTTTGCAATTGCTTCATAATAAATGTCGTGCTATAGAGTTTCAACATGGTCTTGTATTTTTGTTCAAATGGCTCTCTATCACATCTTGACAGCTTCATGTATAGCCAAAACACTGTACAAAGTTTCCAAGAGCTATCAATTTGGATCGGTGGAGATGCAAAAGGCGCTCATTCGTAATAATCGGTTACTTCAAATTGGAGTCTCCTTTATCTGTATCTGTGGAGGCCCGTATCTTGAGTTGTATCTTCCTTAGTGGCTCCGATGAGTAACCGTCTTCTAGAGTTGCAGCCTTTATTTGGATTATCTAATGGTGTTTGCCTTTTCAAGATGCTGATCAGGCTATCTATTGGCTTTTGCCTTTGAAAGACTTATTCCAAGCGGCTAAAATATACACAAGACTTGTCTTATTGATTTTTTTGTCGCCAAGACTTGTCTATGATATATACTGGGCTTTATCTTTATCAAGATTTATCCAGTATCGTTGGATTTCATGGGTGTCCCCTTACTCCAACTTGTTATTTTGTATTAATTATTTGTACATACTCATAATTATATTTGCGAAGGGTAGCGACCAAGCTTCGCTTATGTTAGCAGAGCTCAGTAAGCATCTGGCACTGAGTTATCTGCTAGGCTCCCACGTAGGGTCTTATAGTAGTGACAGAGATGTGTACCTTTCAAGCATCTTTGTGGTCGGAAGGTTACGGCTCCGTCGTCTTTTGATGTGATCGTTGGTTGCGGTTGTTGTGGCTTTCCATCGATTGAATGCTCCTCCTTTGGCGTGTTTTGCAAATATTGCTCCAATTGCTTGATATAGTCTTCTGGGAGCTTTGGTGATCATAATATAGCCTCCGCTGTGTAGAGCTATGCCAGAATATCGGAGAGTAAGTGTGAGGTGGTTTTCCACCTTTGTTGTTACGACTGTCTCTGTACACGTATTGGCTTCAGTCCGTGTATTTGAAGATGACATCTTTCTTGTTGATATAATGTGTTTCGGCTAGAGGTGAGATGTAGTCTTGGAAGAATAGTTATTCTTTCATTTCCGTCATAGCCAAAAGTCACTTATTCTTTTTTCTCCATTATTTTCTGCCAAGCTCGGGTAGGGTTGAATACATCAATGCTTCCAACGATCTTTTATTTTAATCATCGCGATATATTATTTAGCAATCCCATCGGGAGTGAACAGTTCTACTGAGATATATTATCCAGCAATCCCATCGGGAGTGAACACTTCTATCGAGATATAATATCCAGCGATGCCATCAGGAGCAAATTCTCCACCGATGGACTCTAGGGCTTTAGAAGCCCAATGCGAGTTTTAATATTTCCCTATTCGCACGTTTGCGATGAGGTGAAAAATATCCCAGTGGTGCATTAGCTTGTGAGATATATTTGTGATGTTCCTTCTAAATGAGCACAAGTATATCTTCTTGTGGAGGCTTGTACCCTGCGAATATCACCGTTGTTGTAGGAGCTTATTTTTCTTTGTCTCCATAGTATATATCTTCCGGGTATTGGCCTCGTTGTCTAGTCAAATATAATGCTTCCCATTTGATGTTTCTTGCAAGTATTTCACTAGTTGATTAATATATTCTTTGTATCTTCGGGAGCATCATATGTTATAAATATGGCCTATATAACTTGTGCCGTGAGTTACTTCTTTGTCTTGTTGTTGTGATTATCATGTGGCTGAAGGCAAGGTGCTTGTTTGATACATTCACCATGTGCCATGTGTCCATGCAACACATGTTAGAATATCGTGGAGTACCTTCAATCAATAGTTTTCTTGGTTATAAATGGTTTCATCATTCGTACCAGAAACTATATACTCATGGGCAATACTAAAGCTTGATCAACCATTTTTTTTAGTTTGCACTTCCATAGATAGTGAGAGTGTCCAAATTGTAATATCATAATTCTCCACTAACTCTCTTGCTTTCAACATTCAGCGCTTATACCTCCATGCCTCGTAAATGTCGTATAATTGCATGCATGTTTGTGGTAATATCATTATGCATAAGAGCTTGAGTTGGTTTTTGATTAGAAATTTCTATGTTCATACGTATATCTTTTTGCCTCCATCTTTCATATCTTCCGAATATATGTGTTCATATATTATCTTTATGGGAGCCATTGGCTCGAAGCGGCGGTCGAGCTGCTCTAGTCGCATAAGTTGCTTCAGTAGCGTTGATAATCGATGGATGTGGCATCTGATGGTAGCATCACGGTGGTGATGCCGGCTAACGAGTTTTCGTCGCATGCAAACAGTGACAGTCTACGAATGCACAACTTGTATTATAATTAACTAGGCAGAAAGTAAATAACAAGAACAATAACAAGTTCAAATGCAAAGAATCTAGGCAAGTCTAATCATATGTATCATTGATTAAACGATGAATACATGGTCGATATTACAACTTGACTTACAAGAATACAAATGAACAAGGTAATTGTTAAGTCTAGACACACCAAAAACTTGAACAATTACAATTAAAGTGACACACACTTTTATGGTGACAAACACACTTATGTGTTGCGGCTGTGTTGCCTTTTATAGAGGAGAATTAGGGCAACACAACCTTACAATGCTAGTGACTTGGTGGTGGTTGTCGATATTCCACTGGCTCGAAGTACTTGCATACAGGAGCCTTTATCTTCTTTACCAAATCGGGTATGAAAGAGAATACCCTTGCTTTGGTCCCAACTATACCTTTGCCATACAAGGCAAATTACAGTTGGAAGAACCACCATGTGCCTCTTGTCTTCATCTGGTTTGAAATCTTCCCGCCTTGACCAACATATTGGGTAGCATACAACCCGCTGAAGAGAGTCTTGTTAGCGAATCCAAGACTCAACAATCTCCCCCTATTCGCTGAGAAGACTTGCTGAGTAGATATGACTTTGAAAAGAATGAAGTATGGTAGAAAGATGTCTTTTATACCATGAAAGAACATTACAAACTAATATTATTACAAAGACATCTACAGATTTGCTGCTTCAATCTCCTAAGCATCCTTTTGCTTGGCAATCCTCAGCACTGGATCTTCTCTTCTGTGAGGCTTCATCAGCTCTTCATTGCTGATTACCATTCTGGCACTTGCCATCTTTACAAATCTTCTTCTGATGCTGATAAGAAAACCAATAGAGGCTTTTTCAATCTCTGCCAGTCTGAAGAAGAGCTGATCGTTTGGAAAGTTAAGGAAGAATATGCCAGCTGGTGTCTCTACGACTCCCCCTTCTTCAAAGAAACTTTTGGGAGGAAGTCTTAGATTTAGGGCAGCATCACCAGAAATGGGAGGAAGGTCAGCAGACAAGGGTTGATAGGCTTTTCTTTTTCTTTAGATCCTCGTGCCTGCTGCTGGAGTACCAAACACTTCCCTCAGCATGGGAAGGTTTGCTTTGAACTTTGTCTCATACTCCCTTGCTTTCTCAAAGTAATCTTTAAGCATTTGCTGGAGTTGAGCATAGCTGGCAGTCTTCTTATCCTTAACCAGCATGTATACTTCAAACCACTAGGAAGCACCCAGAGTGGTGGGTTTGATCCCTTCGTATCTTGTTGGGATACCAGCACCTTCTTTTAATATTTTCAGATTGGTCTTAAGACTCATGTCAGCTTTGAAGGCCTCAGCAGTTACAATCCTCTATGGCCTCTTCCTATCTTCTATATACTTTAACCATTTTTTCCTTTTCAGCCTGAAACTTTGCCCTCTTCTCGCTGAGCAGCAATTCAATATCAGCATGCTTCTGTCTATACAGAGCTTCAGCACCACCAGTCTGCAGCAGCATTCTCTGTTCAACATCCAATTAATCTTTTTCAAGGAGTGGCAGCTGCTTGATAAATTCCAAGTTTTTTCATTCATTTTCATGGTTCTCTTTGATACTGTCCAGCTCCATGATAGCTTCTTCTTGAGTCTTTCCCTCAGCAGTTAAGGCCAGTATGGTATGTCTATCATTTCATGTGACCTGCTGAGGATTGGATGGATAGTTGATCAGCGGAGAGAGAGGATGAAGCAGTGGGAGGTTTTTTAAAGAATCCGGATTTAGTGAGCTGTCTTCTCTGACTATCAGTCAGTGGAGTAATTTAGTTTGCCTCTGACGATCTTCCTCAGTGAAAGAGACATGAGGAGGAGGAAGATCAGCCACTTATTTCTTCAAAGCTTCAATTGCCTTTGTATTTTCATCAATTTGAGTGGTTAGAGGGGAAATGAGATCAGTTAGCTTTGTTACTTCAGCAGCAGCAGTGCTGCTGCTAGAGGCTGCTTTCTTCGCTGAGTAACGGATGGAGTTTCCAATCTTGCACATCGATCGAATAAAGCCTTTTGTGGCATGCTGATCCTTTTGGATGACATTTGTATAGGTGCGCAGCTTGTCTTGATCAGCAGCCATTGAGATAAATTTATTTGTAATGGTCTCGATGTTGGCAGTGTTTTCACTTTGCTTCTTATACTAGCTTTCCAATATCTGCACCAATCGACCACTTTCTTTATCTTTAAGTTGAACAGCTAGTGATGCGGCCTTGGTGAGATCATTGAGTTGGTTCTCCACCCGAGCCAGCCTGTTAGCAGAGTAGGTAGAGTGAGAGATACCCAAGCTCTGAGCTGGCAGAGGCTCCACTGCCTTTTGCAACACAGATGAACAACCAGGAATAGCCTGAAGAGGAGAAGGCATGCCCAGAGATAACATGGTGTTCACTGGTTGTACTGGTGGAGTTTTAGGTCTGGTAGTAAGAGTAACTGCCTCAGTTTCTTTATCAGTGTCATTAGTGGCTACAACATTTTCACTAGCAGCAGCAGCGTCAAGAACATTGTCAACAACTGCAACATTTTCACCAGCAGCAGCGGCTTCAGCATCATCAACCTCCATGTCACTTGCATCGATTTCATCAGCTGGTTGGAGGAATCCAGCTGGAATGCATCCGCCATAAAATCACCCAATTCCAAATCACACTCATCATCGACCAACTCAACATCAGCATCATCAAAAGTTGCTTCACCAGCACCTATATTTTCAACCTCACCAGCAATTTCAATATTTACAACACTAGCAACTTCAACATTCACACTCTCACCAGCAACATCAACATCCTGCCTTTCCTTCAAAGAAAAATTTAGTGGGGTAGGGGAACCTGGTGCCTCAGTTTCAGTGTGTTGTGACACTAAAACATCATTGGCCGTAGAATGTGTTGTCTCTAGCATCACCTGTGATCTGGCTGCTGACAATGACTCAGAGGGTTGAGAAGAAGAGGAAATTATGGGAGTGGCAGACTCAAATCTAATGGGTTGGGGTGGCCCGTGTTCTTCACCAACCTCTCATACAGAAGATTGAGGTGGCTGCTTGTGGTTACCCTTTTTCTCGTCAGCAGTCTTTTTTGAGACTGCTGATGGGCTGGCTGGGTGTCTAGTGTCCTTGGGCTATGAGGACCTCTTAGCCTTAGTGGTTAAGCCTTTTGGTACTCGCTGCTTCTGTTTTGGGACATTAGCAGGAGGTGAAGTGGAAGATGTAATTGGTGTTTTCATGGTCTTTTTGGGAGCTTTGGAAGCCACTGGGGAATTATCAACAAACCAGCTCCAGAGGGTTGCTTCTTGTATACATCGGGGTAAGTAGAATATAATACCTGTTTCATTGCTGGAGGAAGCACAACATATCTAGCATCAAACAATCAGTGTCACAAGTAGGTATCTTGTACACCGTGCAGGCAATTCATGGTGCAGAAAAGATAGTGGCACCATAAGGAAGATATTCCTCCTTCAGCTCATGCTTGAAGACTAGCGAGAGAAATCTAGTGAAGGGCACTGAACTCGATCTGTTCCTAGCCAGCACCTTTGCCTTCAAGTCTTCAAAGATGACACTGGCAAAGTCAATGAAACAACCCTTTGCCAGTGCATATATTATTTGCATCTGGGCAGCTGTGGCCTAATCAAATGACCTAGTATTCCCACCCAGGCATTGAATGACATGGGTGAACAACGACCTCTATACCCAGGCAAGAATTTCTTCCGAGGATTGCTGTGCACAGGTTGAGGTGGTTCAGTATTGGTTCCCTAACCAATAGACAACAACCATTCTTTCTAAACTTCAACAGATACTAAGTCTGCAAATTGTCTTTCTTCAGATTGTGAAGGAAGACGATGAACATCTCTTAATGGTTCAACAGAGATGGATATGGTGTGTTTTCCTTTCATAACAGTACCAGTGATGGTGCTGCTAGCTAAGTTGTAGTCGCATGTCCACCAAATTCTCTTAGCAGATGAACACACATAGCTGTTGGATCCTTATAGATGGCCCTTCTAACTGGACATGCTCTAATGAAATCCAGCATTTGATAGTAACCTTTAACCTTGGAAGGGATTTCAAGAGACCCAAGGTAGTTACAAGGTTTAATAGCCAACTTGTGGGCTTGGAAGGACACTTGATTAGATGGAATAATGCCTTCTGGATTGAAAACTTTCGATGAAAGATAGAGAGGGATATCTTCAATTTGTTGTGGCGATGATTGTTGTTGTTGTTGTTGTTCGTATTGAGAAGCCATTATAGTGATTTAAGAGAGAAAAGAAACAAATGAAGATGAGATTGAAGAAAGAGGAAAGGATGAACTGAGATTTTGAAGGATTTGAGAGAATATGGAAAATATGAAGAGAAAAAGGAACGTAAAAGACCGAGAAGTGGATAAAATTTGCATATATATGGCATGAATATGGGCCCCATAACTGCAAAAGTGATTGGTCACGTTTTTCTCTCTCATATGTATTAAGTATATCTCTATGTATTTGATTAAAATATAAAGTAAATAAATTATTTTTGTACCAATTTAGGTACAGAGAAATAATTTTTAAATTGAGAAAATACGTTCAAATATACGTATGTGAGTAACGTATAATTGAGGTATGATGTGACAACTTGTACCAAAAATTTCAACTGTACTCGAGTGTTTACGGCGGGTACAGTGTACAAGTTGCCCATTGGGGAGAGAATCGAGGTAACCGTTTGAAATACTTAATAAAAATATTAATAAAAAATACGTAGTGGAATACACTCAGATAATGAAGAGGTATCCACTGAAGAGTTTTAGAAAAGAATTTTGGTTACCATTTAGCGTTTTTGATCAGCGACATAACACAGGATGAAGGTTGTTGACCAATTTGGTACAATTTTTGGCAAATTGTCAGCCATCAACGGATTTAATTTGTCTTTACCAGCAACCGTTTGCTGATGGACTAGATACGGACTTTCAACACCCTATTACTTTGGTTTTGCTTTTTCCCAAAGATATAGGGATCTACGGATTTTAGATGTTTTACCAGCAGCAGTTTGGACTAGATAGAGACTTTCAGCACCCTATTACTTTTGTTTTTCTTTTTCCCAAAGCAACAGGGATCAACGGATTTTATTGGTCTTTACCAGCAGCCGTTTGCTGCTGGACTAGATAGGGACTTTCAGCACCCTATTACTTGGTTTTGCTTTTTCCCAAAGCAACAGGGATCAACGGATTTTAGATGTCTTTACCAGCAGCCATTTGCTGCTGGACTAGATGAAGACTTATGGCTCTTCATTGCCTTATTGTTCAGCAAGTAAGACAGACTTAAAGTTGCTGAGAAGAGTTTTGAAAGAGAAGTCAATTTAACTTATAAGGGAGATGCAAGTTAAGCAGCGGATTCACCATTCAGCATACCCAACCTACTGACGAGATCTTTGAATCTCTTTTCATCTAAGGGTTTACTGAAAATATCAGCAAGCTGATCATTAGTGGGAATGAAATAGATTTCAACATCCCCTTTCATGACATGGTCACGAATAAAGTGATACCTAATATCTATGTGTTTGGTCTTGGAATGCTGAACAGGATTATGTGCGATGGCAATAGCACTTGTAATGTCACACATAATAGGGATCTTAGAGAAATCTAAGTCATAGTCAACGAGTTGGTTTTTCATCCAAAGGACTTGTACACAGCAACTCGCTGCAGATACATAGTCTGCTTCAGCAGTGGAGATGGACATTGTATGTTGTTTCTTACTAGACCAACTAGTCAGTCTTCCCCCCAATAGTTGACATCCACCACTGGTGCTTTTCCTGTCTAACATGCATCCAGCATAGTCAGAGTCAGAGTATGCAACTAGGTCAAAGTTAGAGTCCTTGGGATACCAGAAACCTAAGGAGGATGTCCCTTTAAGGTATTTAAAGATTCGCTTGACAGAGAGAAGATGGGACTCCCTAGGGTAAGCTTGATATCTTGCACAGAGGCAAGTAGCAAACATGATATCAGGACGACTCGCTGTGAGATACTTCAGCGAACCAATCATTCCCAGACAGTGCGTGGGGTTCACATGCTTACCATTAGGATCAACATAAAGATTGTTTGGTGGAGACTTGGGAGTGGGTTTAGATGTGATATTGGTCATATCAAACTTAGCCAACATGTCTCTGACATACTTTTCCTGATTGATAAAGATGCCATCAGGAAGTTGGCGAATTTGCAAGCCAAGAAAGAAGGTTAACTCACCTATCATGCTCATTTCAAAATGAGAAGACATCAGTGAGCTAAACTCTTTGCAAAGTTTCTTGCCGGAGGATCCAAAGATAATGTCATCTACATAAATTTGAACATATAGGACATGAGGACCCTTTCTAAAGATGAAGAGGGTGCTGTCGATGGATCCTCGCTGAAAGTTATTAGAAAGAAAAAATTCAGACAGTGTGTCATACCAAGCTTTGGGAGCTTGTTTAAGGCCATATAGAGCCTTATAAAGACGATAAACATGGTGTGGCTTAGCTGGGTCTTCAAAACCAGGTGGCTGCTCAACATAAACTTCCTCTTCGAGTTTTCCATCTAGGAAAGCACTCTTTACATCCATTTGATAGACAGTGAAGTTTCTGTAAGCAGCATGTGCCAAGAATAAGCGTATAGCTTCCAATCAGGCCACTAGAGCAAAGGTTTCATCATAATCAACACCTTCTCCCTGAAGGTAACCTTGTGCAACCAGCCTAGCCTTGTTACAAATAACAACACCATCTTCGTCCATTTTATTCCGATAAACCCATTTAGTTCCAATGGGTTCCTTGCCAGAAGGTAGAGGAACTAAAAACCAGACATGCCGTCTTTGAAATTGGGTAAGTTCCTCTTGCATGGCAGCAACCCATGAAGGGTCAACCATGGCTTCTCCAATGTTTTTGAGAGTGATCATTGACAAGAAATTGACACAAAGGCATGTATTTCGAGTCGCTGAT
Organism: Erigeron canadensis; assembly: GCF_010389155.1. NCBI lineage: Eukaryota > Viridiplantae > Streptophyta > Magnoliopsida > Asterales > Asteraceae > Erigeron > Erigeron canadensis. Next base: position 7,608,462 of record NC_057763.1, read on the forward strand.
CGAGTGATAATTCCCTGCTGAGGATCCCCAATTACTTGGTGAGCAGGATGACTAGATGTCCATTTAAGTGCAGGGACACTTGATGAACCTAGTAGAGGGACAACGGAAGACTGAGTAATGGGAGCAGCAGGAGAATGATAAGTGGAAAAAGCAATGGTTATAGAGGGTTCGAGAGTAGTATGATCAGTGGAGCCATTCGACTGAATTGAGTTATCATTGATGATGGGGTCATTAGCAGACTCCATGTCTTCAACATTTTCTGAAGCATCATGAAACTTTTCTTCAACAGAGTCATCAACATGCACATCATCAGCCAGTGATCTAGGTTTGGCTGATGCAGCATGGATTGATCTTAAGATAGGCTCAACTGGCTCAATCGTGTAGATATGATCAGCAACTTGCTCCTGTTCGGCGTCTGCTGAACAATCTTGTGTAGGCTGCTGATTACTTGTAGGCACCGAGCAAGCTACATCAAAAAATGAGTTAGCATCCTCGATTGAAGGATCAACGAGCTCATTGAATATTACCTCAGATGAGGAGGATTGTATGTCCTTGAGAGCTGGTGAGCTCTCATCGAAAGTGACATGAATGGATTCATCAACTTTCTGAAGACGAGTGTTGAATACCCTGAAGGCCTTGCTGATAGATGAATAACCAAAAAAGTATCCATCATCAGCTTTTGGATCAAATTTTCCTAGGTGATCCTTGTTATTGAGAATAAAGACAGGACATCAAAATACATGAAAGTATTTGATCTGAGGTTTCTTACCTCTCAAAACCTCATATTCTATCTTGTCATGTCTTTTGACAATAAGACAACGATTTTGAGAGTGGTAAGCAGTGCTGACAGCTTCTGCCCAAAACCTGCTGGGCAGAGAAGACTCACTGAGCATAGTGCGTGCTGCCTCGATGAGAGTTCTGTTTCTTCTTTCAGCAACACCATTTTGCTCAGGAGTTCTGGTTGAAGAGAAGTTTGTGAGATCCCTTGATCAACACAGAAAGATTTAAGAGTGTGGTTTCTAAACTCAGTGCCATGGTCGCTCTTGAGTTCTTTAACCTTTATGCTGTTGAAATTTTCAATTTTCTTGATGAATTTGATAATTTCATCAACAGCATCACTCTTGGAATGAAGAAAGATAGTCCAAGTATATCGTGAATATTCATCCACGATTACTAAAGTGTATCTACTACCCTTTAGACTTTGGACATTCACTGGACCAAAAAGGTCCATGTGAAGAAGATGAAAGCAGCCTTTGATAGAATTAGCTTGCTTTGTTTTGAAGGTAGCTCTATGGCTTTTACCTTTCTCACAAGCACGAACAAGGATCACTTTGTAGAGACTCTATCTTTTTCAAAAGAGAAAGGAGGAAGAGCACGAACAAGGTTCTTTTTGGCCAAAGAGTTTATCAAGGATCACTTTGTAGCCAGCATCACAAAGTTGGCTAATGCTGATGAGATTATGTTTTAATCCATTTACATAAGCTACTTTGGTGAATTTAATGAGACCGTTAGAAAGAAGACCATACCCTTCAATTTGTCCAGTGGAGTTATCGCCAAACACTACAGTAGGGTCAGGAGCCTCTACGTAGTTATCCAGCAGGGACTTGGAGCTAGTCATGTGTTTGGAACAGCTGTTGTCCAAATGCCACACTCCTTTTCCCAGCAAGTCCTGCATGGATACAATAGAAGGATTTAGGTAGATTCACTTTCAAGCTCACTAATAGCCATTTCAACGGGATTGAGAGTGGGTACAACAGAGGTAGAGGTTTCCTCTATAGAAAGGGAATCTTCAAGAGTGGGATAGTTGCCCATATCGACATATCCATAGGATCTGTCATTTTCATCAAAGGGCATGATATTGCCACCATTACTTTGGAGAAATACAAAGCTACTAACCACGTCAGTGTCACTGTATTATACCAGCATGGCAGGTTCTCCAAAGCCGTTGGAAATAACCCTTTGAGAGTGAGGGATAGCTATGCGCTGAGATGAGATGAGTTCAGCAATATTTTCTTGAGTGACAGGAGTGGTGTCACTTGACTCAGGTTCAGAGGTGTTCTCACTAATCCTAGTCGAAGAAGAAGATGCTGATTGGGCAATTTTCCTCTTTGAGGAGTTTTGGGTCTTACTTGCTGATGAGGCAAGTATCCTCTTTGAGGAGTGTTATGTCTTGGAGTAGACCGAGCAGGAACAGATCGTGTCTGGTTATGAGAATGCTCATCAGCGGGTGCTTTATGAGAAGGAAGTACTTGCTGATATCTGACATCAGCGAACCTAAGATGTCTTTTCATTAGACGCTCATGCTGGTCATCTTTGTCACCAGCACGGGTAGAAGCTTGCTAAATAGAGGCGGTAGAAGATTGAGATGCAATAGATTGGGGTTGCTAGCTTACTGGTGCAACACGCTGAGGCGTGCTGTAGTCATAAGGCACAACAACAGTACTTCTTTTGAAAGGTTCAACAGACTTGATGTTAAGCTGCTGAAGAGCAATGGATATATAACCATCGCTTGATATGTCACCTTCAAAAGACCTTGGAGGGGAATATTGAAATCTCCCTTCATGTGGCATTATACCAACAATAGGGTGATGAGAAAAGAGATTATCAGTGCTGGTTGAGGAACTAGCACTGTTTAAATCAACAGAGGTAGAGGGGTCTGATTGATGAAGAAGGGTTAGCACTAGCTTCCATTTCATTATGGTAGTCATTTTGTCCATTGACAAAGTACCATTTTCTCATTTCTTCAGGAGAGATAATTGAGGAAGGAGGAATATAAATTTCAGGTTTCACTTCATCATTGAACAAGTCAGCAAGCGAAGCAGCAACATCATAATCACCACCAATCACTGCCTAAACTTGGGCAGGAACTTGTTCACTTAAGCATTGATAATGAAACCTGGAAGCCTTTGACCAGGAGGTGAACAGCATGATTGGGCCGACTATGATGAGTCTGATGATGAAGAGTATGTCGATGCCATGTGTTTGATGGCACTCACTAATGGTGATGCACTGACAAAAGACCAAGTCTCCTCAAGTCAGTGGGTAAATGTCACTGTCAAAAAGATACATTTTCTTTCCTTTGCTTCTGATGAAAACAAGACCAAAATTATTGAATCTCTGTCCTATGATCTTCAGTTCGTAGAATCTCTATGTGTTGAACTTCAAACATAGCTTAACTCTGCAAGCTCAGAGTTAATTGATAAATCAGAAAAACTCATCAAACTGAAAAATGTTCATGTTGAACTTCATTCACATGAGTTGCTGACTAAAAAGCTTCAGCTTGAGAATGAAAAACTCAAGATTGAAGTCTCTAATCTAAAGAAGATTGTGCCCTTTAGCTGGTGTATTGGCCTCCTCTGTTTCAGCCATCTTAGCCTTCAGCTGATAGTATTTGTTCCTGTACTCATCAGCAGACTTGGAAGAGTTAGTTTTAGAAGCAGCAGGGATGGGGATAAAAACCCTGCATTCCTTTTGGTAATGGCCTTTTCTGCCACACCTCCAGCATTCCTCCTATGATTTATCAACAGGGGATTTAAATGGAGCAACCGACTTACGGTTTTTCCACTTCCTAGAGTATTTCTTTCCAGCAATCAGGGCAAAGTCCATGAAATCACTGAACATCTCTTGTTTTCCATCAGTATCAAGCTCATCGACAAGAGATTGAATGAGGGCAGGAAGATTAGAAGTGTTGGCACCATTGTAGAGGTTGATGGGCTCAGCAGAGACAAGAGCTAGAGGGTCAGAGACAGAGAGTGCAGAAGAGCTGCTGGAGGAGGTAGAAGGACCAACATGTCTTTGTGCATCAGTAGCAACTCGAATATTCTAAGCTAAGGCTTTTTCTTCAAATTGAAGAGTGCCAAAGAGTTCCTCAAAATCGTACTCCTGAATTTTCTTAGTAATACAGAGGATTTGTCTCAAATTTTGCCATTTGAGAGGAAGAGAATCGATGAATTTATGGCACACTTCAAAATTATCATGAGTGATACCAACATTAGTCATGTCATTAAGCAAACCTTTAAAACGGGTGTAGGTGCTTTCACGACTTTCATCGGGAAAAGAGAAGAAGTTTTCATAAGATCGTTTTAAATCAATCCTTTTGGTCTTGATTAAATCAACAGATCCTTCATATGTGCTACATAATCTATCCCAAACTTCCTTGGAAGTGGGATATTTAATTACGAGCTTCATGATGTCAGTGGGGAGAGTGGTGACAATCATGTTTTTAAGCCTAGAGTCTAGATTGACTAGCTTACGTTCCTCATTAGTCCATTGGACCTCTGGTTTAACCAGGTCAGTCACAATCTCAGGAGCATCAGGGGTGGCTCATGGAGTTCTTTGGACATAGGTGGGTATATATGGACCAATAGTTAATATTGTCATGAGATAAGGTTCCACACCCACTATATGGAGTAACATTTGTTCCTTCCATGAACCAAAGTCTTTTGGTTCAAACTTTGGAGGAATAGAAACATAACCAAAGTAACGTGTGTTAACCAAGGTAGGTACGGTGGTCATGTTCTTGTTTTTAGAAAAAAAGAGGGTTTTCAAGCAAAGAAAAGAACAGAAATTAATGTAAACACAAGAAGTCAAACAAATCTTGTTCCAATGATTTAGAAACGGTGGCTCTCATACCACTTGACAGTCCACAAATGCATAGCTTTTGTTATAATTAACTAGGCAGAAAGTAAAGAACAGAAAGTAAATAACAAGAATAATAACAAGTTCAAATGCAAAGAATCTAGGCAAGTCTAATCATATGTATCATTAATTAAACGATAAATACATGGTCGATATTACAACTTGACTTACAAGAATACGAACAAGGTAATTTCTATGTCTAGACACACTAAAAACTTGAACAATTACAATTAAAGTGACACACACTTTTATGGTGACAAACACACTTATATGTTGCAGCTGTGTTGCCTTTTATAGAGGAGAATTAGGGCAACACAGCCTTACAATGATAGTGACTTGGTGGTAGTTGTCGATACTCCATTGGCTTGAAGTATTTGCATGCAGGAGCCTTTGTCTTTTTTACCAAATCGGGTATGAAAGAGAATACCCTTACTTTGGTCCCAACTGTACCTTTGCATACAAGGCAAATTACAGTTAGAAAAACCACTATGTAACTCTTTTCTTCATCTGGTTTGAAATATTCCCGCCTTGACCAACAAATTGGGCAGCATACATCCCGCTGAAGAGAGTCACTGGACTCGCTGACGACACACGTCAGCGAGCAAGTCTTGTCAGCGAACCCAAGACTCAACAAACAAGATCCATGTTAAAGTTCCAATCGCCTTGTGCATGTGGAATTTCCATTCTACCTGCCTTAATCATTGTGGCCCTTCCATGCATGTTCTCCATTGTATTTTCAAAATATATGTGCATGTGGATTACGTGATTGTCATTCAACATGTATATTGTATTATGTTCAACATTCATATGCGAACGTATAGAATTCGAATCACGTGATCATGAGAACCATGCAGGCCATGTACGTCATTCTTCGTCTCGTTTTGTTGGTCCCTTCGTCTATGGGCGTTTGTCCTTGAGTATTCTAGACTCTATTAATCGTCATGACTCCAAATATCGTGTGTCTCTGACCTGGAAATTGTAATCGCTAGACAACTCATGACGGTTGTCTGCTGGCGCATAAGCGCTCACCTGTTGCTGTACAATCGAAAGTAAATAAGCTAGAATTTTCATCTTCTTAACTAACTCGCACCTATATGAGATCTTTTCAATGAATGAATAAGAGCCCAATGGTGTGTGACTAAGTTAGTAGCTCCTTGCTAGAGACAGCTTCTTGCTATTGTACAACGGTGGTGGCAGTCATCAGTTGCGGCTCTTGTCACGGGTGGCGGCATAGTAGGCGAAATAAATTTTCGTCTTCTTTTTTCTTGCGTTGCTTCAATATGTGTGGCTCTACTACTAGAATTAGCAGTGCCATAGGAGTCTTCTAATTGTTGTAGGAAAGCCCTCAGTTGTTGTGATGGCAGATTGCAATTACGGACATGTTTTTCGAGTTTCTTGCCTGTTTCCTTTTTTTTTTTTTTTTTTTTTTTTTTTTTTTTGGTCATGCGCTTTTATTACTTGGCTCCTTGTTATTAAACAGATCCTTCTCAGTCTCTTTTTATGGGATTAACTTTTATAAAGGCTACTGGCGGCAATAAATTCACAACGTGTGTTGTCGGCACACCCGAAAAACCGTTTGCAAGTCCTCACATATGTATATTCTGGTCATGATCGAAACACGAACCCTACTGCGAGTCTTGATCGCCCCATGGTCAGTGGGCATTCGATCTCATGGTGGCTGTTTGTGGTGGTGGCGCTATATATCACCCAGTTTCGTTTTTTTTTTTACACCCGAACTCCGAATATTTTTCTTGATTGAGATCTGAAATAATGGATGTTACTCCAAGCTTTTCCGTCCAACCCGAACCTTCTTCAAGTGTTTATCTGCAGCCACTTGAGGTGACTCTTCCCGATTTAACAACTATATTGTGAACAATTAATGTGTTTTGTTAAAAAGAAGATTTTTACATGATTTTATCACTATGCAATATAGGAGGCATAGGAGTTACCTACTACATATTTTTAGTCAAAGAAACATGTGAAAGATGCATTTCTTTCATGGACGGCAGGACATATTTTCACCAAAACATGTGGTTAACTATTACTACATAGTAGCCCATGTTTGTTCAGATTATTTTGTCAACTTTGTATGACCATGCATATGATCTATAAATAGATGCATGAAAAGAGTTTAAATATGCACTCAAATTTTCATACCAACTCCATCAACTTTGAATCAATTTTATGTACTCAACTTTTACAAAATAATCCATCAACTTTCAATATTTTTGGAGTATTACTTTCATTTGTAGTACTACCATTTTGTATCCAAAGTTTTAGTGTTCAAGTTTTATCCAAATTTTAATCTCCAAGTTTTATTGAATCAAGTGTCATACATTAAGATTTAAGTATTTCGATCATATTTCCAACTGAAAAACAAACGGTTGAACAAATGGCTGAATTAAAAAAGAAAAGAAGCAGAAATGCAGTTGTTTTAAGTATGATTCAGCGGGGAGTCATACCATCAATTTTTCCAAAGATCATGTGGATCAAGAATGCTAAAGAAGCTTGGGAAGTTCTCAAACAAGAATTCCAAGGCGATGTAAAAGTGAGAGCTATCAAATTGCAGTCTCTCAGACGGGATTACGAGAATATGAAGATGAAAGAAAATGAGTCACTTAATGACTATTCGTCTAGATTAACCGATTTGGTTAACCAGATGAAAAGATGAAAAGTTATGGTGATGAAATTGATGACCAAAGAATCGTCGAGAAAATTCTCATTACCATTCCGGAAAAAATTGATCCAATTATAGCAGTCATTGAAAACACCAAAGATCTCAAAACTTTGGGTATTCAAGAACTGTTAAGTTCGTTGAAGTCTTACAAGCAACGCATGACACGTCACACTGGCAGGGCGATTGAAAGTGCATTTCAGTCCAGTTTACAAAGTGATAAAAAGCCACCACAAAGTTACGAAAGAGGGAGCTCATCCCATGGTGGAAGAGGAGGCAGAAATTTTAGAGGTCGAGGACGTGGCCAAAGCTATGGAGCTTCAAGACCTCGATTCAACTTTGAAAGAAAATTAGTCGCCGAAGCAAATTCTTACAAGTGTTCGATTTGCAAGAAAGATAATCATGAAGAAAAAGATTGTTGGAACAAAGGAAAGTTTCAATGTTCTTATTGTAATCGATTTGGACACCTTGAAAAATTTTGTCAACAAAAGAACCAACAACAACAAGCCAACTACTCCGAAGAAAAGCAAGAAAATGGAAATGTCTTTTTTTGTCACTCAGCCACCGTCAACAAAACTGACATTTGGTTTCTTGACAGCGGTTGTAGTAATCATATGACCGGTGATGAAAGTATTTTGGTCAAATATTGATACTACAATTAAATCTCATGTGAAAATGGGAAATGGAGCTGTAGTGCAAGTGAAAGGCAAAGGCAAGATCCCGGTGGAAACCAAAAGAGGTACCAAATACATTAATGATGTTTTGTTAGTTCCCGATCTTGACCAAAATTTGCTTAGTGTTGGACAACTTGTAGAGCATGGATACTCTATAATCTTTGAAGGAAAAGGTTGCAATATTTATGACGAAGGCAAGAACAAAAGTTTAATGCAGAAGATAACAATGGGAAAGAACAGAAGTTTTCCCATCACACTCAAATATGGGAATCACATTGCTTTAAAAGCAACAATTGTAGATGAGTCTTTGTTATGGCATAGGAGACTTGGACATCTGAATTTTCAGAGTCTAAATTTACTTCACCAGAAAAATATGGTTGGAGGTTTGCCACAAATTCAAGAAGTTGAAGGAGTTTGTGAAGGGTGTGCACTCGGGAAGCATCATCGGAAACCATTTCCGAAAGGAGTTGCTTTAAGAGCCAAAGGAATACTCGAGCTAGTACACACCGATCTTTGTGGTCCAATGAGCAATCCTTCTCATGGTAATAATATCTATTTCATTCTATTTATTGATGATTTTAGTAGAATGACATGGGTTTATTTCATGAAAGAAAAATCACAAGTTTTTGGAATTTTTAAAAAGTTTAAAAGTTTTGTTGAAAAACAAACTGGTCGTTTATCAAAGTGTTAAGAAGTGACCAAGACAAAGAATATAATTCAAAAAAGTTTGATAAGTTTTGTGAAGATGAAGGCATGAAAAGACAGGTTACCACACGTTATACACCTCAACAAAATGGTGTAGTCGAAAGAAAAAATCAAACCGTGGTGGAGATGGCAAAATCAATGTTGCATGAAAAAGGTTTACCAAAAAGTTTTTGGGCAGAAACAATTTACACGGCAGTTTACTTGTTAAACAGAAGTCCCACAAAAGCTCTAAATGACAAGACTCCACTTGAAGCGTGGAATGGAAGAAAAACCTCGGTAAGGCATCTTAAATTTTTTGGATGTGTTTGTTATTCTCAAATACCAAAACAAAAGAGGCACAAGTTAGATGAAACAAGTGAAACTTGTATTTTTGTAGGCTATAGTAGCAAATCAAAAGCTTATAGATTGTATAGCCTAAATAAGAAAAATGTCATTATTAGTAGAGATGTAGTTTTTGATGAAAATTCTTCCTGGAATTGGGAAGAAGAAAAGAAAGAGGGAACAAGTGTTTCTATGAAAAATATGCAGGATGGAGCTGTTTCAAAATCTGAAGAAGATCATCAAGCAAATGATGAAGTACCAAATGAACCATCCCCAAGTTCACCTCCATCAACACCAACAAACCAAAGTTCTCAAGCATCCTCACCATCTTCAAGTCCACCACCAAAATTTCGTGGACTAACAGATTTATATGACAACACACAAGAGATTATTTGTCATTTTTGTCAGGTAGAACCAAAAAGTTTTGAAGAAGCGATTCAAAATGAATCATGGAGGAATGCAATGGAGGAAGAAATTAGAGTCATTGAAAAGAACAAGACATGGGAGCTCGCAGACAAATCGATAGACAAAGATGTCATTGGTGTCAAATTGATCTACATGGTTAAATTCAATGCAGACGGTATGGTGCAAAGAAACAAGGCAAGACTAGTCGCAAAAGGCTACTCACAACAGCCTGGAGTTGACTATGACGAAACCTTCGCTCCAGTTGCTCGAATGGATACAATCCAAGCAGTCATTGCATTAGCGGCTCAGAAAGGTTGGTCTTTATACCAACTTGATGTCAAATCAGCATTTTTGAATGGAGAACTCAAGGAAGAAGTTTATGTACATCAACCTCAAGGATTCGAGGTTAAAGGAAAAGAAGAAAAAGTTTACAAGTTGAAGAAAGCTCTTTATGGGCTTAAAAAAGCACCGCGAGCATGGAATAGCCAAATTGATGGTTATTTCAAAGAAAAAGGTTTTGATCAAAGCAAGAGTGAGCCAACCTTGTATGTCAAGAATCAAGGTAAAAAGGACATTCTTATTGTGGCACTCTATGTCGATGATCTTTTTTTCACAGGAAACAACGCAAAAATGATTGAAGATTTCAAGGACGAAATGATGAAAAAATACGAGATGAGTGATTTAGGTTTTCTAAATCATTTTCTTGGAATGGAAATCTATCAAGATGATAGCGGAGTTTTTATTTGCCAAGAAAAATATGCCGAGAAGATTTTAAAAGTTTTTGACATGTCAGAATGCAAACCGAAGGACACTCCTTTGGTTGTGAATGAAAAACTCATGAAAGAAGACGGTTCAAATAAAGTGGACGCCACACTTTATCGAAGCTTGGTCGGAAAATTGTTGTACCTTACAGCAACAAGACCAAACATCATGTTTGCTGCAAGTTTACTCTCAAGGTTTATGCACAATCCAAGTCATATTCACTTGGGAGTTGGTAAAAGAATTTTAAGATATTTGCAAGGAACAAAAGATTTTGGAATCAAGTATGAGAAAAACAAAGTTTTAAATTTACATGTTTTTTGTGATAGTGATTGGGGTGGATGTATAGATGACATGAAAAGTACATCCGGATATATTTCCTCACTTGGTTCAGGTGTATTCAGCTGGTGTTCAAAGAAGCAACAAACAGTTGCGCAATCACCAGCAGAGGCAGAGTACGTAGCAGCAGCTCTAGCCACATCACAAGCAATTTGGACAAGAAGAATTTTTGAAGATATTGGTGAAAAGCAAATTGAGCCAACAACAATTTTTTGTGACAGCATGTCAGCAATAGCAATTGCAAAGAATCCAGTACATCACAGTCGCACAAAGCATATTGCTTTGAAACATCATTTTATCAGAGAAGCAATTGAAGACAGAGAAGTGAGTCTTAAATTTTGTGGAACAAACGAGCAGTTAGCGAACATTTTTACAAAAGCACTTCCACGAGAAAAATTTCAGGAGCTCAGAAAACAACTGGGAGTTCAACCAAAACACATTACGGGGAGAATGTGAACAATTAATGTGTTTTGTTTAAAAGAAGACTTTTACATGATTTTATCACTATGCAATACAGGAGGCATAGGAGTTACCTACTACATATTTTTAGTCAAAGAAACATGTGAAAGATGCATTTCTTTCATGGACAGCAGGACACATTTTCACCAAAACATGTGGTTAACTATTACTACATAGTAGCCCATGTTTGTTCAGATTATTTTGTCAACTTTGTATGACCATACATATGATCTATAAATAGATGCATGGAAAGAGTTTAAATATGCACTCAAATTTTCATAGCAACTCCATCAACTTTGAATCAGTTTTATGTACTCAACTTTTACAAAATAATCCATCAACTTTCAATATTTTTGGAGTATTACTTTCATTTGTAGTACTACCATTTTGTATCCAAAGTTTTAGTGTTCAAGTTTTATCCAAATTTTAATCTCCAAATTTTATTGAATCAAGTTTTATCCAAGTTTATCGGAGGTTGTCACGCACTGGGAGGCATCTTCCATATCGAAAGTCTTCGTTGAACCGCATCGATATGTAGCTCCTGGTGGTGATCACCTATTCTTTGCGGTTTTTCCTTGGATAGACGCCTTCATGGTGTAGATATAATTTTCTTTGTGAATCGTTTTGTCTTATGCCTTCTTTGATCCGAATGAAATCAAAAGCTCAAGACTTGTTGCAGCTTCTTACTCGGACCTTATGTCCGGCGTTTAGTGGTCGTGTTGTGATGCGGCCGTCGTTTTCCTTGAACCAAGGTTGAGCTAGTTTGAGTAGTCGTTTTCATCAGCTAGTTTGAGCTTTTGAGGTCGGGTCCGTAGTTTGAGTAGCTCTCGAAAAAAGTTTGTAGTTTTTTTTTTTTGACTACATAATGATCCATTCAAAGAATAATAATTGTTTTTTGTAGATATATGGCCATCTTAGATGGCTACGTAGAAGTCAATGGACATAGTGGTGACTTTTATGTGACCTGCTTTTTTTTTTTTTTTTTTTACTTATTCTGCCAAAAATCCATCGTGTCTCCATATGGGGTTTTGCAACAAGTGATGAATGACAAAAACTTACTTGTTTTTGTACGGGGAATTTTTGTCGGTTGTATGAGGGTAATAGTTTGGTACATTTTTGTACACTGAACCGAGCTTAGGATGAAAATGAGGTGATAGGTGTTTTGAGGTTGTTCGTTGACGATTTCTCGAAGGTAGGGTTCTAGTCTCTTTACGTCAATCGAACAAGATGAAGATGATGTGTGATCGTATGTGTGTGTAAAATGATATGATGCCCCTTAGAGGTCTTTTGATCTATTATTTATAGAGATAATTAGCGCGGGAAACATTTGGCGCCATACAGACTTTTTCCCTAGGGTTTCCTAGGTCTTCGATCTCCTTCAACTATTTCCTTAATTATTTGCTTGTGGAGGCAGAACCGAATCCCTGATTTATAGGTGATTAGCTCCTTTCCTTTTTACCTTATGCAGCGTTTGATATCCCTTCGTACCGCAGCTCATTCTGTTCATGTTTTGGGCGGCAAGCTTTGCGCAGCGCAGGAGGGATATACCATCAAGCCCCCAGTCCAAGGGGATGGTTTTTGCAAAATAACCGTTGTCTTGGACTTTCCTTGACGTTCCCTATTTTTTAAGGGGGTTTTCTGAAAATATTGCGGTACTTAACTTAAATTGATTTGAGAGATATTTAAGTGTGGTAGATGTGCACGTATCTCAAGATGACTTTATCGACGATTCTGAAGCGCATGCAGCCGCATATATAAATTGATTTTTCTTTTCCGTGCTTTTATTTCGAACGTTCAGAAAAAATCTTTTTATTTCTCTCCTAGGGTTTCTGGCGTTACTATCTTCCGATCACTCTTGTAGGTATGTTCTTCTTTTTGCTTTGGCCCTTTTAATTTTACCACTCTCATAATTGTTTTGATGTCGAAAACTGGGATAAAAGTAACTAAATCGACATGATTCAATCAAAATTAGAAAAATTTGTAGAGAAGTACTTTCCTGGAAAAATAGGTTCTTTTAGGCTTCCTGGGGAAACGATTTTGACTCCGCCAGAGGGGTATGTTGGTTTTTACATGAAATCGATGTCTGAGGGGAATGTGAGATATCCTTTTTCGTCTTTTCTTCTTGAGGTGATAGATTATTTTGATATGCATATTTCAACTGTTACCCCATTATCTTTGTCTAGGATAGTAGCCTTTGAAGTTATATGTAGGGCTTTTGGCGGAGAACCGTCACTTTATTTGTTTAGGCATTTTGTGCAAACATGTCCTTCTGGTGAATGGGTAATAGTAGGGTATCGGTCCAAGAGTGGTGTTTTCGCTGGGATGGGTTGGATATCTGTGGTTGGAAGAGCGATTTTGTATTTATGGAGTCTTCCCTTTTTCCTTCTGGTTATGATTCTGTTGTGGACAGAAACCTATTATGTATTCATAAGAAATATGAGAATCATGTTTCTGAGTACACTGTTGATGATTTTTGTCGATACATTCGGTCTAATCCTACAAGGGTGGTTTTGTACCCTGATGTCATTTTGTATAAAGCGAAAGCGCTTGGTTTTCTTCCTGGTGGTGTAGACATTGATGGTAAGGCTTGTTGTTGTGTTTTTGCTTGAGTATTTCGGTTTTTGGTGTTCATGTATTATGATTTTTGCTTTTTCAAACATGACTTTCAGAAAGTTTGTGAAAAAAGGTGTAAAGGAGGTGACTTTAGTACCTTTTGTCGGTGGTCAAAGGAGCAATGTTGCTGATAATTCCTCTCATAATGTTGATTCCTCTGGTGCCCATGATGATCCTCTTGAAATTTCAAGCTCTGTGAATCCTTCTGGCCCAAGTGTTGATGCCTTAGACCTCGAGATTTTGGAAGTTTCTGCTATTGACAAGAGGAAGAAGAAGAAGGATGGTGTTGGCTCTGACGTACCAAACACTGTTGCTGGTCGTGTGAAAAGGAGAAAGGTTGGTGATGATTTGAAGGCTGCTGAGTTCCGAAGGCCTTCTGATTCCAAGACAGGTATTTTATTGTTTCTTTGGAGGCCTCCCCTCTTTTTTATTTAATTTACTCATTTATTTTGCATGTTTATGCATCTCTTTCTTATAGGTTCTCATGTGATATTTAGTTGGATGGAGAGAGAGGACATGAATGCTAAGGATCTGAAGAAGATAAATGAGATGGATAACGAGACCTTCTTGCGAGTATTCAAGAAAGACCGCCAACTTCACACAGATCTGGATTCAGTGGCTGCCAAACGCTTTACAAGGATGTCTTTGGATCTTCGGTCAAAGAGTTTGGAGGTGCAGTCTTTATCTGCCACCATTGATGATCTTAAAGCGAGGGAAGCCAGGTTTGTTACCTCTGTGGAGTCATCGAATATTGTCCAAGATTTGAAGCAAAAGATGAATGATCTGAAGGCAGAGAATGTTGTTCGTAGGGAAGCTGTGGCCAAGGTGAATCAGGAGTTGGTTGTGGAGCAGAGCACTTGCAGGGCCTTGCGTGATAAACTGAACATGATGAAGGATGAAAGAGCGAGGCTTGTGACAGAGGCTATTCCATATGTTTGCAGGTCATTGTTATATTCTAATGAGGCGGGGCAGCTTTTGGGTGAGTTTACATATGCTGAGAGAGCCGAGGAGAGAGCCACCGTTCTGGAAGAATTTGCAGCAGACGGAAAGTGTGATGTCAGGTGCATAGCTGATTATGTTGATGATGCTGCTCACCAAGTTGACCTTGTTGACCAGAAGTGGAGAGATGCTGTCTTTCCTTACCTGGCTAAGGTTGTTGCTAGGCCGAATGCCCCTGTGGATGACCTGTTGAAGATTGTGCCTGATGCTATCGTTCCTGAACCTGAAGTTGATCCCTAGTGAAGAACTTGTTGGCCTGCGTGCCTTGGTCTGGCGCTTGTGCCTTTTTAGACATCTTGCTAATTCTGCAGCTTGTGATGCTGTTTAAACAATTTACTTTGCTGTGTTGCGTAGTTTGGTGGCTGCGTTGTCGATATTTTTCCTCTAGGGGAGCCTTCGGAGTCCCCTCTAGGGCGTTATCGGGTCGTATTCGTCTTCCGTTGCTTCATCGAAATCTAGCACCATGCTGGTACTGCCAAGGGCTCCAATTCATTTAGGTGCCTCACAATTTTTTGAATATGATCATAATTTTGGAGAATGTAGTCTAGGTCAAATAACGGTGAGTCTCTGTGAGGGGATCCTATTGAGAATGTCCTTTGTTCTCCTCCCGTTTGAGTCAACCGGTCAGATTTCTGATTAGCCTGGTGATCAATTTGCTGATCACCGTCGCGGGGTATTTCGGTCGTTGGTCCCGTCCCAGATGGAGTGTTTCCGGCTAGGACATTTTCAACCGTTTCCTGGATATTTTTTTAAGAACTAGGTGGAACATTGGCCATTTTTCCTAAAATTTGATTCGTCGTAAAAAACAGAGTTATGGTTTTAGGGATCTGAATGTCGAGTCCTACGGATGGCGCCAAATGTTTATACACCGAACCGAGGTTAGGATGAAAATGGGGTGATGGGTGTTTTGAGGTTGTTCGTTGGCGATTCCCCGAAGGTAGGGTTCTAGCTCTTTACGCCAATCGAACAAGATGAAGACGATGTGTGATTGTATGTGTGTGTAAAATGATATGATACCCCTTGGAGGTCTTTTGATCTCTTTTTATAGAGATAATTAGCGCGGGAAACATTTGGCGCCATACAGACTTTTTCCCTAGGGTTTCTTAGGTCTTCGATCTCCTTCAACTATTTCCTTAATTATCTGGTTGTGGAGGCGGAACCGAATCCCTGATTTATAGGTGATTAGCTCCTTTCCTTTTCACCTTATGCAGTGTCTGATATCCCTTCGTACCGCAACGCTTAACGCATTCTGTTGATGCTTTGGGCGGCAAGCTTTGCGTAGCGTAGGAGGGATATACCATCGGTACAGATCTAGATAAGAATAAAAAGCGTTTCATGATTTTGTGTTGATGACCTTTTTTTTGTGTTTCATGAGATCTGGAAAAAAGTTGGCGATTATATGATAAAGATGATTGGAGATCTAACCAGGTGGAAGAGATGGCAACGTATAGTGTATATCCCACGGATGACGCCAATTTGGTTGATCAAAGATTCGCACGGACATTCGATCGGGAACAAGGAGGGGTTTTGGATGATTTATTGGCGATTCCCTTTCGGTCAGAGGGCTATGGATCCACTTTACGCCATTGTATCGGAGGTATTTGTGTTAGCGGTGGACGATTCTCCATAGAAGAGAAGCCGACCACCTTAAGTGTTTTTTAGGGTGCAGAGAATATATCTCCATCTCATGATGAAGACCTCTATTTATAAGGGTTACTCACCTTGGGCATGTTTACGAGATTTACATGTCATATAATATATTATAGAGTTAATTACACTTTTGGTCTCTGTCGAGGGTTAAAAATTACCGTTTTCATCCCTACCTTTCATATATTAGTTTTGATCCAAAAAACTTTGCTCCGTCAACGCTTTTGGTCCAATTTTCAAAATGGACGTTAAACACCCATCACGTGATCTACACGTGATGGGTATTTTGGTCTTTTTATTACCAAAGGACTAAAAACGTAATTAACTATAAACTCTTGGTCTCTTTCATTTATCATTTTTATCTTTAATTACATCCATCCATCCAATAACAATAACACTCTTTATCTTCAAGCTAGACAAAAGACACATGAAACTTTATTTATATCAATCCATATATCTACATCTCTATCACCACTCATATCTCCATCATCTCTCTCGCACCTCATCTCTAGATATATATGTATTTATATTGTTTTAGTTTTGCATTATAAAATCGGAGATCTATATCCAGATCTATATATATAAAGCCAGATCTATATCTATTTCCTAATCTATATATTTATCTATGTCTATCTTCTTTTTGTGAGAGGTACGATGGTGGTGATGGGTGGCGGTGGTATTCCGGTGGTGATGATGATGAAATGACAAATTGGCAGTTAATCTTTGTGCTTGGGGGAAAAAATAGTTTAAAAGACGCTTTCATTGGTATTATGAAATGTTCATTGCAACTCAAAGGATTGGTTTTGGGATTGATAGGCCATACATTGAGTTAATCCCATTTAAGAGATTTTTTTTTCTGGAGTGTCTGACAAGAATGTTTTTGGGAATACAAATTAGTAGATGGAGTGATTGAAATTCTCCATTTAGTGATGCACATAGTGCTCTCGTTGGATGCCTAATTGCCTATGGTCACGGGTCACCATGTTCTTTTCTACATTATTTAGGATTTTGGAATAAAATGTAATTAATTTATTTTAGATGCCCATATTGCTCCAGTTAGAATCTTGTTTTAGATTTATAAAAAAGTTTAAACATATTGATGGTTGATGAAGATAAAAATTATAAAAAAAATGTATACAATTTCACTGTTTTTTGGTTAATGTAAGATGTTTTTTTTATTTATTTTTGGATGATGATGATGATGATGATGGTTGATTGGTGATTTATTTAATGAAAATTTGGAAGGTGTTATTACAGTGGATGTGTT
The DNA here is from genome assembly GCF_010389155.1 of Erigeron canadensis. NCBI lineage: Eukaryota > Viridiplantae > Streptophyta > Magnoliopsida > Asterales > Asteraceae > Erigeron > Erigeron canadensis. Next base: position 7,625,962 of record NC_057763.1, read on the forward strand.
GTTTTTTTTGTGATGATGAAATCTGGAAGTCTTTCTTTCGAAGAAGATGGTGATAATTACACTTTTGGTTACGTGAGGATGAAAAGACAAAATTACCCATCATGTTCAGGTCACATGATAGGTGTTTAACGTCCGTCTTGTTAATTGAACCAAAAGAATTGATGGGGAAAAGTTTTTTGGACCAAAACAGTAATATATGAGCTCCGTTCTCTTGAGGTGAGCTCCGTTCTGACGAAGGTGAGCTCCGTTTTTCTGGCAGAAATCATCCGTAAATAGCCTTCATAATAACATATTTACATACGGAGGTAGAGCTCCGGAGGGGTATATCATCACTACTGTTCGTCGTTCTTTCCCATTCGATTGATCAAGTTATCTTTTCCAGGGATTTTGTCTTACTGTTTCTCTTATAATATTGCAATGGCTAAGATAGGTGTTTGATCAAAGAATCGCACAGACCTTCGATCGGGAACAAGGAGGGGTTTTGAATGATTTATTGGCGATTCCCTTCCCGTCAGAGGGCTTGGAAGCTGCTTTACGCCATTGTATCGGAGGTGTTTGTTTTGGCGGTGGGGATTCTCCATGGAGAACATATCTCCATCCCATGATGAGGACCTCTATTTATAAGGGTAGCTCATCTTGGGGAATAAGCTAGGTTTATGGTTTTTCCCTAATGTTTAGGAAAAGATATATCTTGACATGTTTATGAGATTTACATTCCATACAATATAACTTATATAATATATTTTAATAATAAAAGATATAGGAACTTACCTTGTCTTTAAGAGGAAGGAAACAAGAGATTTCCTTCATATTTGGCGGAGCTCCGTTCTGATGGATGGGCTCCGTAATTCTGACTGAGATGGTCCATTCTGACGAAGGTGAGTTCCGCGAGCTTCGTTCTGATGGAGGTGAGCTCCTTAATCCTTGCAGAAAGCATCCTTAAGCAGCCTTTGTAATAGCAGATTCACATACGGAGGTAGAGCTCCAGAGGGGTATATCATCAAGCCCCCCAGTCTAATAGGAGCGACTGGCAAGAGGCTGTCGTATTATACTCCAAAAAATATCAACTGACGGCAAATCCAAGTAAGCTCTCTGTGATTGATGTCCTCCATCTGGTATTATCCGTTCCGTCTTTGGCCTTTGGCCATTATTTTATTATCCGACTTTTTCCACTATAATAATTAGGGGAATTACCTTGATGTTATGGTTGGACTGCTGGAAACTTCTGTCGGCATGATGATCTGCGGATGAGACTTTTTTGTCCATCGGAGTTGATGTTTATCATTGCTGGCTTGCTTTGTAGGTACTAGTTGTTCCTTTTTTCCATACCTCTCCCGGAGCTTCCTAGGTCGCTTTAAAATCTATGTATCCCTTGTGTACTTTATAGCTTGTTCCAATACTTATATCCCTGATAGTGGGTCTAAGCCTGGTAATTCGATGGGATCACATAGGATACTTCTTTATGTCGCCAAAGCTCCTGTTTGCTTGCGTATGCCATATCCGTAGGTGATGAAAAATCTTTTGAACTCATATATGAACTCAATGTTTTCCTTAGTTGCGTCACTTTTTCTTTGGAGGGTTCTGATGGTGGGTTGGTGGTATTGTAGTCTATAGCTTCGGCTCGTGTTTATTCAGGATTTTTGCGGATATATATGGCTTGTGTGACGGTATTAGGATGGTTGATCCGGGCTCTTGTTGTTGGAGATAGTACTGCTCTTGATGATCTTCTTATAACTGTGTTCTCTTTCACAGAAAATGTGTTTAGTCAACATATTAATGTTGAATCGTCGTCCGAAATATGTTTGAATTTTACTCCACCGGTATCCTTATCGGATCATAATGCACAATAAAACTGTTTGTGCATATTTCTTGTTATTTTCACCATGTGTAGACTGTGTAATCTGACCATCGTAGGTTGTTCCAGGAATTTCTTAGTGCTTGGAAAGCCTGTTGTGTTGGTGTAGGATGAGAAGACAGACTTGGGCCATTGAGTTTCTTTAATGTGTTGATGTGTAAGGGCTGAAATCACGTTCGTCTATTGAAGCCTTTGATGCTTGTCATTCATCCTTCAGGAAGGTTTTAAAATTATTCCTTCAACTAACATGCTTTATCTTTCTGCAATTGCTTCGTAATAAATGTCGTGCTAGGGAGTTTCAGCATGGTCTTGTATGTTTGTTCGAATGGCTCTCTATTACATCTCGACAGCTTCACATACAACCATTACGAATTTTTCTGAAAACTTTTTACAGAGTTTCCAAGAGTTGTCGATTTGGATTGGTTAAGATGTAAGAGACGCTCATTCGTAATAATCAGTTACTTCAAATCGGATTCTTCTTCATCTGTATCTCTGGAGGTCTGTGTCTTGAATTGTGTCTTCCTTGGTAGATCCGATAAGTAATTGAATTTTTTGCATTGGGCTTATCTCTGGGAACTTGCCTTTTAAAGATGCTGATCAGGCTATATATTGGCTTATGCCTTTGTAAGACTTTTCCACAATGCTCAGATTTGCACAAGACTTGCCTTATTGAACTTTTTGTCGCCAAGGCTTTGTCCGCGATAATGTTCTCTAATTTGCACAAGATTTGCCCTGGCTGAGGCTTTATCTGTGATATATACTGGGCTTTATCTTTATCAAGATTTATCCAGTATCGTTGGATTTCGTGGGCGTCCCATTACTCCAACTTATTATTTTGTATTAATTACTTGTACGTACTCATATTTATATTATTCGCGAAGGGTAGCAACCCAACTTCACTTGCGATAGCAGGGCTCAGTAAGCATCTGGCACTGAGTTATATGCTAAGCACCCACATAAGGGTCTTATAGTAGTGACAGAGATGTGTACCTTTCAAGAAGCTTTGTGGTCGGAAGGTTACGGCTCCGTCGTCTTTTGATGTGATCGTTGGCTGCGGTTGTTTTGGCTTTCCACCGATTGAATGCTCCTACTTTGGCGTGTTTTCCAAATATTGCGTCAATTGCTTCATATAGTCTTCTGGGAGCTTCGGTGTTCATAATACAGCCTCCGCTATGTGTAGAGCTATGCCAGAATATCGGAGAGTAAGTATGATGTGGTTGTCCACCTTTGTTGTTACGACCGTCTTTGTAAATGTATTTCTTTCTGTCCACTCCTTTCAAGATGACATATTTCGTGCAAATATAAAATGTTTTGGCTAGAGGTGAGGTGTAGTCCTGGAAAAATAGTTATTCTTCCATTCTCCCTTTTCTGTTATTTCTGGCAAGCTCGGTAGGGTTGAATACATCAATGTTTCCAACGATCTTTCATTTGAATTATTGCGATATACTATTTAGCAATCCCATCGGGAGCGACCACTTCTACCGAGATATATTATCTAGCAATCCCATCGGGAGTAAACTCTTCTACCGAGATATACTATCTAGTCGTTTTTTTTGTGATGTCGTTAGTTACTATGTCCATAATGATGTGTTGGTTGCGGCTTTAGCTATCTCATGGTGGTCGGACCCAGATCGTTTTGGATTTCCCCTAAGCTATATATATATATTTATATATATATATTCTTCATATCTGCGAATCTTGAACTCAACTTTTCCGTGTGTTAAGTATCTACGTCATCCATAGCATCGAACGAACTCCTTGGTTGTAACACCATGGAACTCTTTTATGCCTACAAAAATCACTTGTGGTGGCTGACGGTGCTTTTGTTAACCAAGGATGTTGTAATACAATTCCTAGTTTTCATTTGCACTCTTTCACACCTTTTTTGGGGTCGGATCGACCTTGTATCATTGCTACATGTGACGATTAAATCTTGCATCGGCACGCCCGAAAGAATTGTCTTCGGTTCATCTATCTCTTTCAATCTTGTCTTTCTCGTATCAAGTCAGTGCCCCTCAGAAGTCGGGTTGTCTTGCTCACCTTTCTTGGTACTTGATGATGGTCAGCCACTAGTCCAGTAGTGGCTAGTGGTGGCGTTGCCCGTTTTTCGGTTTCTTTTTTTTCCGCCCATTTTCCTTGATCTTTCATGAACTAAAGCTTAGATCACCTCATACCAGGTTGCTTTGTTTTTGTTGCTGAGCTTCGGAGGGGGTGCGAAGGTCTTTACTACTTTTTCCGTCGCTAGGATCGCCCTTGGGGTCTTGGTAAGCCCTCAAAGGATTGCCCTTTCCTTACCTTTGTCTTCCTTGCTATACGGAGAGTACTTAATTCATCTATCTTTGTTATTAAACAAACTTTGCTTTTTTTTTATCTCCGGAGGACTCCCCATCTTGTGTAGGTCCTCCAATACTATTAGCCGCAGTATCCTTAGCGTTAAGCCATGCGTAAGCCTTGGCCTTTGTATCTTTGAAAGTCTCTGGTAGCTTTTCTACTAGATGTTCAATAAGAGCTCTACTTCGACATCCATGGATGAGGCCTGATATCCTTTGAAATTCCGGCAAGGTAGGTGGTGATATACCCATACGGAGCTCTAGCTCCTAACTCGAAGCAGAAGTAGAACACAAAGCCACCTTCGTACAGGTAATAGGTATATATGCCCATAACAGAACTTAAAATCCAATTAATATGATTATCCCGGAGCTCCAAAGGTAGCAAATACCCATGATAATCTTATTAAACATCGGATAAAGATCTTTCCCATGATAATCCTATTAAACATATACCGAAGCTCCGATATACTCGGACACGACTAGGTAACAAGATTACCACAAATCTTCTCAAGAAGGAAACAAGATATTCACAAAGAAGGAAGAGATTTACCTTAATTCTCTTACCCTTCTCTCCAAGTTATCTACCCTCTATATAAATAGAGGAAGAGCCATACGGCACATCATCATATACAACATACATTCAATACGTAATAATCACAAAACCCCCATAGTTGACTCAACCTCCGAGTAAACCCTAAGAAAACCCCATAAACCCTAAGTTGAATGAAACGGCTTAGGATCAACACATAATAGGCGTTAAGCGGTCTTTCAACCCTCTGACTGGAATGGAATCGCCAACAAAACATCTCCAACCACACGCACACCTCCGGTTGAGCCATAGTGCGATTATTTAATCAAACAGTAGGTATCCCCTGAGTTTAATTGGTGTATCTATTTATGAAAGCCCTAGTACCTTCCTCCGATCCATGTTTGATATTATGAGCCGCAATGTGAGTCTTCTTGTGCTTCTTTTGTTGGCTGAAGTGTACTCGGAATTTCTCTTTTAGATCAGTGAAGCCAGTTATCGATCCCTTCGGAAGATTGTTAAACTATTCCCTAGCGTCACTTTTGAGTACCTAATCGAAGGCTTTACAAGCTACTGGGTCATTCCATTGTTGCATAGTTGCTGCTCCTCTGAATAATTGCAGGAAGTCATCGGGATCAGTCTTTCCTTCGTATGTCCCTAGGTGGGATGGACACTTCATATTCTTGGGCAGCGGGTACTTTTGTATCCATTCAACTAAAGGTGAGACATTCTACTCATCTTCGAGGGGGAATAGCTAGTCTTGGTTGACATTCAATCCTTCGGTGTTGAGTTTTGATGCTTGAGTGGTATTGACTCCCCAAGGATACCCTCCGTAGTTTGGATTCCATAAAGGAAACATTGATTGAAGTCCTATTCTAGTCGTAGCCTGTGCAGATTGTGGCTCAGGAAGCTGTGGTTGAGCCATAAGGTAGCTTCGAGGTAATCCCAGAGGTCTTAGACCATATCTTGGAGGCATTAAAGGTGGTATTCCCCAATGTGTATAGTAATCGTACGGGTGGGGAATTCCTTGAGGAGTTGCTATCATCGAATCCGTGACAATTGGAATTCTGGCAATATTGCTGGTTCTAGCCCTTGACCTAGGGGCTCTTATCAGGTTGGGGAAAGCGAAACCCGCATCCTTCGCGAATTCGGGAGCCCTTCGTTATGGCGAGGAAGCAACCCTTGAGCTTCGGGCATGGCGTGCGTTATTCCTAGTTGCTCTTCCGTCTTGGTCCTCCACCTCCCACTCTTCATCTGTTTTGCTGTCAAAGTTTAACGCTCTTCCCACCCCTCGTCGTCTGTTAATATACCCCAAGGCTTTGTCAAGCAATGCTCTGTTTCCTAAGAGTTGTTCTTCGTTGATTCGTTCTTCCTGCCTCGAAGATCCTGCCCTGTTATTCTGCCTTTGATATTGCATGGAGGGTTCGGGGCGATTATAATCAAACGGCGATTGAAAGATCGCTATAAACGGAAGCTGGCTCTGAATTTCATCTGTCGGTGTGTGATGAGCGTCCATTTTGTGATTATTTCCTATATCATTAGGTCGTGTTTTGATGTTTAAATGAGTTAAGAAATGTGAACTTTTGGTACTTAATAGAATGACATGTTATGATAGGTTCACAAGGCATGCAAGTGAAGCAAAACGTATCTACTCAACTTAACATGAAGCCACCAGACTTTTGGACGAAGACTAGCAAGCGGAAGATGAAGAACTCGAGGCCAACATCAAACATACGACCACGTGATAGTATTTTTTGCATAACTTCTTCATACGTACACCATTTCGAACAAGTAAGCTATCCACGGAAAGGAGAGAGAAAGATCTACAACTTTCCTGTTGATTTCCAGGACCAGCACCGCTCACATAAAGCTCCAGCGCCGCTAGAAGTCATCATGAAGCTAACCAGCGGAGCTGGAACATCACCAGCGGAGCTGGAACATCAACCAGCGGAGCTGGGAGCTAACCAGCTGAGCTAGAACATTAACCAACGAAACTGGGAGATAGCTAGCGCCACTAGGACTTCTCCATCGCCGTTGGGAAGATCAGCCAGATCTAGGGTTTCTCATTAAACCTATAAATACCCCCCCTAAACCGTAAGATTCATAGCTCACTTCCTCCAGGCGACTTTAAGGTCCGTTCTAGGGTATTTTCATCAGATATAAACCCTCGTAACACCTCCATATCATCCGGAAGATCAAGCATCAATTCTCAACAACAATCATCATTTAAATCATTATTAATAGGTGAAATTAATTAGGGTTCGTGGTGTTGATTCGAAGGAGCGGCCAAGAAGGATACGGACTGCGTGACTTCGATTTCCCTAGTAATAGTTTGATCTTTCCTTTACTTTTATTATTGTCATTAGCATACTTATTTGCAAGACTTATTTACTTGTTCATGTGTTAGAATGGATTCAGTTATATTAATGATTGTTAGGTTTATTTGTCTTGTCATGGGTAGCTAAACTAATATGCATCTGCTTGGATAATGTGATCATGTCTATGTAGTGATATTGTTTGCTTGTAGTTGTTGAACCGTTTTTATGTTTAACCTAGTTAAAGTAGGTTGGGGACTTTACAGGAAGCCAAACTGCTTGGGTGACTTAACAGAAATCTCGTTAACCTATAAAGGTTAGGTCATAAAAACAGACTTAGTTTATAATCTTAATTAGGGGACTTAACATGAAGTTTTGTAAGTGCACGTTTTGGTGTACAATTTATGGTCGTTGCTATATGAATTCTGTTAGGGCTGAAATACGATCTCAAGGATTTGCGAGCTCGTATTTTAGGTGCAAAATACGACCTGCACAGGGATGCGAGGTCATAAGTGCATGGAAGACCATTTTATGAAGAAGCCCAGCCCATGTAGACTACGGTGTTATGTCATGTCATTATAAATGTAAAGGTCCTTAGGTTAGAGATGTCGACGAATGATTAGACGCTTAGGTCATCCCAGGATCATAAGGTGCTACCTCATGATTTCGTCTATCATGTTGTAACATATTGTATCATCTCAATTCTGTATATTCATGTGTGTATTTTACTGCCTCCATTGATAATGAATATTTGTTGATTCCGCACACTTTTATTCATATAGATCTCGTAATTATTGATCCTGCTAAGAACTTATAAGCTTAATTAAAGGGTTAGATGACTTGACAGGAATCTTAACCACTTAGACCGGGGGACTTGATAGGAAGCTTGGTCATGATTAGTCGTTCAACAGTTATAAGTAATATGGTAGATGATCTATGTGGCATGTGAACTGCTTCCAACTGTTTTAATTATTATAGTCATTCTTTGCCTTTTATTATTATTAGTTTAAGCATGGTGACATCTCGGTCACAACCCCCAACAATCATAGAATTACACCTAGCTGCATTCTTAGAACATAGTCCCTGAGAACGATCCTGGTCTTACCGATTTGCTATACTATAAAAGAACAGGTCCACTGCCCGTGAGTGGGTGTAGTAGAGAAGTTAACCTTGTAATAAATAAATTCAAAACTTGTTAGGAAAATATAAGTTAAACTTCTAGTTCATCAAGTTTTTGGCGCCGCTGCCAGGGACTATCTACTTAGGAATTTAGTTAGGTTAGGGTATTTCGAGCTTTTTCGTGTCTACACGGAAGAGTTAGTCTTAGTCTTTTTAGGATTAGTTTATTTTCTTTTTGGTTATTCTACTATAGGTGTTCTTTTAATTTTCCATTATTCTAAAAACCCATAAAAATCGAAAAATTTGAAAAATCCAAAAATATTTTTCTTTTGTTACTCTAGGTTAGTTTTCGTTTTCGTCTTGTCATTTTTGTCTTTTTATTTTTATCAATAAAATGGAATGTTTCACGGGTGTGTTAGACTTTTAGGTACATCGAGGTTTAGAGGGGGTAATAGACCAATTTCAAGGATTTAAACAAAGGGAAAATGAAGATTTTGTGGAAGCCTTGGAAAGGTTGAAGACCATAGCTCGAAAGATGGGAAGGTTTTGCCCCCTACACGCGCCATTTTACACCACTATTACATGGGGCTAAACAAACAAGTGAGGGAGGCATTTTATGAAGAAGGGATCTTCAGAAGCGATAATCCACAAGAAATTTGGAAGCTATTGGAAAGGAGGATAAATGTCGAGAAGTAGAAGCAAAGCAAAAAGAGCAAAGTTGAAAAATCTGCTGCAGTTTCGGACATACCAGCATTGCTGGTGGGCATCACCAGCGCCACTGGGGAGTTTATGTCTCAAACGGAAACTTTTCCAGCAACATTGAAGATCCCGATAGCCCAGATCCTAACGATGAACCATTGTACCGACGGTTGGAGCATAGAATTGAAGGATTCAAAAGCTTACCGGACGAAGAATGGAATGAGGCTTGGGACCGCATGAAGAGGATGGCATGTAGACTGGAGGAAGAAAAGTGAAAGACTTATGATTTCATTTTTTCATATTATCGTGGCTTGGATGACTTAGTAAAAAAGGAGTTGCATCGGGACTTCAGTTTCCCTTACATGTTCGACGGGAAATGGAATGAAGAAGCTTATAACGTCATGGAAAATATGTCTAAGCGCAAAGCAAGACGACTATATCAAGGAGTGAAGAGCGTTACATCAACCATTGATGCAGTCCCAGTCGAAAAGGAGCAAGAGTAAGGCGAAACAAGCAAAATCGAGGAATTTGAACACAGTCAGGAGCATCCAGCGCCGCCGGTCCTTCAAGCCAGTGCCGCTGGGAGCGCTGCTAGCAGTTCAGATTTTCGTGAAAGTTCATTTTCAGCTCATTTTCAAGGTGCCTATGAAGCCCATATCGCTAGTAAATGCATAACCAATCAAGATGAGGCTATTTCAAGCAACGAAGAAGGGACGATCATTCAAGGAGTCGAGGAGAAACAAGAGCATGCAATCCCAAAGCAAGAGGAGTTGAATCAAAGTGAAGCACCACATCCGGAACTAAACAACATGAAGCTTGTTAATGTGGGTATCGTTTCGTCGACTATTGGTGAAGTGCAGGTCATACGGGAGCCAAACGAATAAGGAATGGAAGAAATCAACAAATCAGACGCTGATACGAAAGAACCAGCACCTTTGGTGACCACCACCAGCGCCGCTGGTGGCCACTGCAACCCAAGTTTGCATAAAGATTCATTCCTTGCTCAACCGCTGAATGTCGATGAAGCCCAACACGCTTATAATCGAGAAATCAATCTACTTGAGGTTGAATCGAGCGAAGGTGAAGAATCCTTAACAAAGAACGAGGCACTTGAAGAAGAAGATGAGACGAATGTAGATGAAGTTGAGATGAAACAAGAAGATTCAACCCCAAGGTGAGACAACCATCACATACCACATCCGGAACCGCACGAGTCAAGTAAGGAGAGTGGGAGTGACTGTGTTGATGTGGTGTTAGAGGAAGAAGGTGAAGTCATTTGGGATGAAACCAAATGGGAAGACGAGTTTGAGATCATTTGGGGTGAAGAAGTAGTGACTACCCCAACTATGAGAATTAAGATTATTTCAACCATGAAGAAAGTGACACCTGGCATTCGAGTACAAGATGGTCTATTGAGCAAGAAGAGGAAGTTAGAGGAAGCATTTGCTACTTTCCTCAACGATGAGTACTTGGATAAATTAGATAGCATGGTGAAAAAGCAACGAGTGGAAGCTTTAGAGTTAGGAGTGAAGTATCGACAAATCATTGATTCGAAGGCATTGAAGGCCCAAGGCGAGGTTTTAACACTTTTCAAGTTTAGACCTCCCGACACTTTAAACGTGGTGGAGTCTATAAGGCCGCCGTCTCGAAACAAAGTGAATCCGATATTCACTCATTCTTTAAACCATTCTTTGATTTTACATTTTTACCTGAGAATAATTGCCAGTTTTCGAAGATTGAAGGCTTAAAAATTAAGAAGAAAATCGAATATCGTTCTACCCCAGACAGAATCAGTGCCACTCCCACTACAGGGGAGCATCGCTCGTGCCACCAAACAACAACCAGCGCCACTGGGGAGACTACCAATGCCGCTGGTGGCTACAGATCAACAACTAGCGCAGCTGGGAAGACCCCCCAACAACGCTGGCAGCCCTGTTTCAGACAGATTCGCGTTTTAAGTTTGTTTTAACTCTAGAATGGACTTCTAATCAGATCCGGATCGTTTTTCTACAACAAACGAAGCGTGAAACATGTAAGCATTCGAGCCTAATTTATTTATTATTGGTTGAAATGTTTTTCTTTGATTTATATGTAGGAGTGCCAATGCCGCTAATATCTTTCAAGAGGATCATGGCACGGAAGAAAGAGCCGGATAAAGGGTATACAGATCTACTGATAGCTGAAGTTGAGGACACAGGACAACATCATTTGCATCCCAAGTCGAGTTATCCAGGGAGCTCTTTTACTCTAACTCATTACTATTCAAGCTCTAGTTGCATTGAGTTAAACAATGTTAGGGCTAGTAGTAATTATATGCATTATTTGTTTTTATACCTAGCCCCAAACCCATCAGCTTCCGACCCTTTAGAATGGATGGACATAAGTCTTAACATGAAATACTTGAAGGTTTCGTGTAATAAGGGTATTCTTGAAATTTCATATGTTAGGATGAAAGGTTGGATTTATGAGATAAGATTTGAAAAGAATGAAAATCGTTTTGACATCTTAAAATGGAATTTCGTTAAGGTGAAGGAAATGGTTTGGGTAAACCGCCCGACACTTTAAGTGTGGGGGGGGGGGGGGGTTTAAGACCCCACCATGACCTTTAGGGAATGAGTCCGGCTGAAGACTCGGTAAATTTAGCACTTCGTGGGAGGCAACTCATGTATGTGTTTTACTTTCATGCATTAGGTTACATTGTTTAATAATAATATTACTTCTTGTTTTATTTCAGTTGATCAAGCAAGAAATCGTGTTTTTTTATTTTTGTTTGTCTTTTCAGTTTTGATATTTTGATTTAGATGTGCAGACGACAGGTTAATCATGAGCTATGCAAGTGGCGAGGAGAAGAACATCAAGGAAGAAGGTTACATGAGCTCAAAGAGGTGTAGTAACGGTATGTAGAAACATCGGTTCGTGATTCAACACTCAAGGCGGAGGATAAACGATTGACATGAAGAGTTTGGCGATGTCTTGGTATTTTGGCCATAACTTTTTCATCCGATGTCCGTTTTCGACGAGTGACCAGGCCACGGAACCGAGAGAGAGAGAACTACAACTTTGATTTTGAGCTACAAGTCTCACCAGCACCGTTGGGACCACTAAAGCGCCGCTGGATGCAGCAGGTTCATTAGCAGTGCCGCTGGAACCTTTGTCGGCGCCGCTGGGAGCTCCAGCAGCAGTTCGAACTTCATTTTAAACCTTGTAAACACATTTCTAACACCTCTCAATCACCCAACACTTATGAAGCTACTCAAACCTCTGTTAGCACATCAAGATCACCGAAAAAACCAAAAAAATCAGAAAAACCAAAAAATCCAAAAAAACCAAAAGTTTGAAAATACCAAAAAGAAAAGAAGATGGAAACGCATCCATGGATCACCATCAAATGAAGACGACGAAAGCCATTGAAGATTCTACATCATTCAAGTCGCTCCGCAAAGCCATCTTCAACAACCATCATGCAATTAGACAAAAGATGACGATAATTAACCGATATTAGTTTGGTAGATGAACGGTTAGTTAGAATTGTTAGCTTAACTATAGATTTGTGGTTGTTCATTCTTCTAACTGGATTAGAGCTTAGACGGAAATTGTATGCGATTATGTTTGCCATAGCACACTTAACCGGACTATAATATGCCTAGCAATTAGAGCTTTCTAGTCATTAGTATAGGTGTATTAATTGGACATAATTATACGTGCTTGTGTAGGAACTAGTTTAGATGTATGGTTCACCTTAATTCTTACACAATTTAATGTGAACTAGTTGCATGCGGAGTAGGAGTATGGGTCATCTGGGGTCTTTGATAATGTCTATTGCATGAATAATGTAGTAAATCTTAAGAAAGGCAATCAGTAAATTAAATAGGTTCAAAGAACTATTACCAAGTAAAATCTAAAACGCATCAAGTTATGTCGCTCTGCATGTGGGGAACCACCAACCTGTCACCGCTATCTTGATGTAAACTATTAGTTGAGTTATGTCGCTCTGCGCGTGGAGAACCACCGACCTGTCACCGTTGTCTCAACTATCAAAGATGATAATATCGTATATTTGCTTTAGTATCTAGCTAGTAAGCATGACTGTAGTGTGAGAGCATGTCTAAGTAGCGACTCACAAGTATACAAACGAATGAAATATAAATGCCTTGCTAGTAGCTAGTAATTCTGATTGCTATACAAACCTTGATTATGTGCTTAACTAGTCAACAGAAAGTAGTAAGATTAAGCTGTAAGACAAGTGGAAGTATAGAATGGTTTTAGAGGTATTAACACAAATATAAAGTTAACTTTAGGTTTTGATTGACTAATTATCTTGCCTCTAGCTATAGCTTTCTCATTTTGTCTTAAGCTTTCTCAAAACATTTTGCATGACTTTTCTTCAAATGTTTTAATGAAGTAGAATAACTGGAACACTTAAGTTGTCCACTCATCATTGATTATTTTCTTGGACTATTTGCTTGAGGACAAGCAAAGACTTAAGTGTGGGGGTATATGATGAGCGTCTATTTTGTGATTATTTCCTATATCATTAGGTCGTGTTTTGATGTCTAAATGAGTTAAGAAATGTGAACTTTTGGTACTTAATGGAATGCCATGTTATGATAGGTTCACAAGGCGTACAAGTGAAGGAAAACGTATCTACTCAACTTAACACAAAGCCACAAGACTTTTGGACGAAGACTAGCAAGCGGAAGATGAAGAATTCGAGGCCAACATGAAACAAACAACCATGTGTTAGTATTTTGGGCATAACTTCTTCATAGAGACTCTGTTTCGGACGAGTAAGCTATCCACGGAAAGGAGAGAGAAAGATCTACAACTTTCATGTTTATCTCCAGGACTAGCACCACTCACATAAAGCTCCAGCGCCGCTAGAAGTCATCCTAAAGCCAACCAGCAAAGCTGTAACATCACCAGCGGAGCTGGAACATCAACCAGCAGAGCTGGGAGCTAACCAGCTGAGCTAGAACATTAACCAGCGGAGCTGGGAGCTAGCCAGCGCCGCTAGGACTTCTCCATCGCCGCTGGGAAGGTCGGCCAAATCTAGGGTTTCTCATTAAACCTATAAATACCCCCTAAACCGTAAGATTCGTAACTCACTTCCTCCTGGCGACTTTGGGGTCCGTTCTAGGGTATTTTCATCATATCTAAACCCTCGTAACACCTCCATATCATCCGGAAGATCAAGCATCAATTCTCAACAACAATCATCATTCAAATCATTATTAATAGGTCAAATTATATAGGGTTTGTGGTGTTGATTCGAAGGAGCGGCCAAGAAGGATACGGACTACGTGACTTCGATTTCCCTCTTATTAGTTTGCTCTTTCCTTTACTTTTATTATTGTCATTAGCATACTATTTGCAAGACTTATTTACTTGTTCATCTGTTAGTATAGATTCAGTTATATTAATGATTGTTAGGTTTATTTGTCTTGTCATGAGTAGCTAAATTAATATGTATCTGCTTGGATAATGTGATCATTTCTACGTAGTGATATTGTTTGCTTGTAGTTGTTGAACCATTTTTATGTTTAACCTAGTTAAAGTAGGTTGAAGACTTGACAGGAAGCCAAACTGCTTTGGTGACTTAACAGGAATCCCATTAATGTATAAAGGTTAGGTCCTAAAAACAGACTTAGTTTATAATCTTAATTAGGGGACTTAACAGGAAGCTTAATTAAAGGGTTAGGTGACTTGACAGGAATCTTAACCACTTAGACCGGGGGACGTGATAGAAAGCTTGGTCGTGATTAGTCGTTCAATAGTTATAAGTAATACGGTAGATAATCTATGTGGCATGTGAACTGTTTCCATGTAGATGTATCGTTTTAGTTATTATAGTCATTCATTATCTTTTATTATTATTAGTTTAAGCATCGTGACAACTCGGTCACAACCCCCAACAATCTTAGAATTACACCTAACTGCATTCTTAAAACATAATACCTGAGAACGATCCTGGTCTTACCGATTTGTTATACTATAAATGAACGGGTCCACTGCCCGTGAGTGAGTGTAATAGAGTAGTTAACCTTGTAATAAATAAATTCAAAACTTGTTAAGAAAATATAAATTAAACTTCTAGCTCATCAGTGTGCTAAACGACGGGGATTAAACTCCAACCCCCTGGGAGACAGCTGTACCGATTGGAGTTTCTTGACCGGCGGTCGACATGGTTTTAGTGAATTAGTATAGTTGTTTAATGGTGAGTTTTTCTTATCGATTGTTTCACGGATGAATCCAAGTGATTGTGCACCAAACCACGTCGAGAAGGTTTATTATTCGAAGGTAAGACCCTAAAGGGTTTTTAGAGTTTGTTGGTGATTCCCCGAAGGTAGGAACGGTGTTCCTTTACGCCAACGAAGGTGTATGAGAGTCATAGTCAAATTGTATTAGACTTCAGATTTAGGTTAGGGTTTTTGTTCGATCGTAGGGTTTACTCGGTGATGTTCCGAATGTGTGTATTGATCGTTGTCTTGTTTATGAGGGATTCCTCCTCCTTTTATAGGAGGAATTTCCTTGGGGGAGAAGGTTAGGGTTTCCCTAGTCCTTCTTCTTGTCAAACTCTATTTACCATGTTTATCCGATCTAGTTTCCTTACGAGGATATATTAGAATATTCTGGACTAGGCAAATATTGTGTTTGTATTTGGAAAGGATTTATATCCTTTGGTCGTTCGTCCGAGTTGAGTACCTTCGTGAGGTTGCTTTTCGCAAATGTGTTTCGTATTAAGTATCCTTCGTACTGTAACTCGAAGGGGTACATTGTCATCATTGAAATAGTGACATAGTTTATATTTATTTTATACGTATGATTGCATATGGATATGCTAGTTGGTCCAGAAAAATCTAGTTATAAATATGCACACACTCAAGTGATGTTGATACATCCATTTTATAAACAAAGTGCTAATATGCACATGAAGTCACATAAGAAACTTGAAATTATAGAATATGTGTTTGCAAGCTACACTATATGACCTGATCAAAATTAACAAGTCCCAATCCCATTTGACCTTGCAAACCCACTAGTCATCTATAATTTTCTTGCATATAAACAAGACAATCTCACGTCATTTTTATTCATCACAATGGCAAGGTCCTTTACACATACATAATTTTTCAGACTTAATATCCACCTAAACTAGAAAGCTAGTCTTATAGTTCTTATATTCAGATTATGCATCATCACTTCTGTAACAATATATACTGCAAGATACTATATCTAATTTATAAGCAAGAAAATTTAAAATTTAAAATCCTGAAAATTTAAGGAACAAAATAAGGCAAAAAGTTCTGTAGAAACAAGTTTTGATTCGTGTTACGATGTGGAGGTAAGGTGATCAACAATGGTGGAAGTGTGTGTGTTATTGTGTGTTCTTGAGAGAGAAAGGTGTGTGTGTGGAAAGCTTGATTGATTGATCAGGAAAAGTGTTACAAGCTTCTTAAAAGTGTTAAGGCTTGAGGGGTATTTATACTCTAAGTATATTACAAAAGCTCCCCCTCAACCTTTCAATAAGTACATAAAATACAATATATAGAAATACAACTAAGCACTATTTTCTATTCCTAACATTCTCCCCGTTAGTGCTTGGTTGTCCAACATCACTTCCTTTGTTGTCTCCTTCTCTTGTTTGCTCGTCTTTGCTTGTTCTTTTTCTTCTTGTATCTTTGAGCAGCATTTGAGGTTGATGGCTTGTCGATCTTTGAACTCCAGAAGGCTCTCTTCTTGTAGCTATTCCACGTATCGTTCCAATACTTCTTCGGAATGAAGTGCCAATTATCACCTTTAGGACGTTCATCTGGTAACTTGATATTATCTTGGAAGTTCACAAGAGGAATGTTATGAGGACCACGTTCATGGCTAGGATTCCAAAGAACCCATGAACCTGTCTTGGTGTGAATGATTCCTTCTTTGGGCTTAGGAGTTCTTGTGACAATGAGATCTCTAATCCTTTGACGCATATTGAGAGTATCTCTGATACGTCTTATATGATCTTCTCTCTAAGACTTGATGTTTTCATCCTCTTCATTGTCAGAATCTTCATCTATTGCACTCAGAATGGATTGGCAATATTTCAAAGTACCATCTGAATATTTTGGAAACTCAAAGGCATGAATGAAGATCTTTCTCTTAAGTCGATTGATGAAGACGAATCCATCCAAGTCTTCAATCGGATCTCCAATCTGAAAAGAATCTAGCTCATAACCTCCGGCTCTTTGATTTGGTCTTGTAAGATTAATTCTGCTAGTTCTTCTTTCTAAGCCAATTTGGAAATCATTGAACTCATAAAATCTGATCAAAGCTTGAATATGACTTTTCAATGCTTCATAGGCTAAGAGTTGATATGGAGTCTTGATAATCAGATAAGCATATTGATTGTAGAGGTAAAGTATGTCTGAGATCGTCATGTGTTGAAAAGATTCTTTTTGAACAACATAGACATTGCCATCAGCTCGGCAAACTTTGAAACGAACAAGTCTGAGATTGTTGTTTTTGAGAGGAGCAAACAACTGAAGGACTTTAGTGATTGATATTTGAAATTGCTGATACCACCATTCAGCTCTTATAGAACTTTCTGCATTCATCAGCTCCATGTATGCATCTCTTTGACCTTGATGTCTAAATAAAAAGAATGCTCTTAATCGGTTCAAGGTCATGTTGAGTCTTTCATCTGATGAGCAATAGATTTGAAAGGCTCTTTCTTCAAGGAATCTTGCTCTGCATACAATCTCTTCAGGTCTTGTGCTCAAATCCAAGATCTGTTCATAATTCTCGGCAAAGTAACCCTCAATGATCTGCCAGATTTTATCTTTTGAGATCCTTGGGTGTCTCACTCCTTGACCAAGTTCATTGGGAGTCTCAAGATTATCTGCATTTCTGAGGTGATAGACTATTTCTTAAAAAATGTCTTTTCCATATTCTTGCTGAGATTGAGAAACAGCTTCTCTATTTGGAGCATCATCAGGATTATCAGAATCAGAATCATCATCAGTATCATTTCCTGGCTGAAATGGATCAGGATCACTTGACTTATCAGAACTTGACGTTGTAGAGTAATAGTGAGAAATGTGTCTGACAAGTGGAGGTAAGTCATCCGAATCTTGAGCTTAACTTTCAACTTCTTGTTCTAGCTCCCTTAGATTTGTATGTCTTAATTGTTCAGCCAGTTCTTGATTTTGAGCTCCTCCTTGATTTTGGTTTTCTTCTTAAACAACTTCTTGAGCAATTTCTTGACCAACTTGTTCTTGTGTATCTTGACCCTCTCTAATATTCTCCCCCTCGGGGTGATCATCAGGATCTTGATCATCTCGACGCCTTGAGATATTAGCAAGTCTTCATTGTTGGTCAAGCTCTTGCACTTGCTTTTGAAGAGCTTCAATTTCAGCTTGTTTTTCAATTTGAGTACATCTGGCTGACAAATATGCAAGAAGTGAATGAAAATTTTATCTTTTATGTGATGAAAGACGTGGTTCTTCAGATCTTAACCGATTCATACGTGCAACAATAAGAGTGTCGGTTGATAAAACACTGGTAGCAATCCTGTTCGGGGAGCAATCACTTAAGTATTCAGCGTCAGATTCAGAAGAAGAACTGGAGGAATGATGTGGTGAATTCGTATCTGGAAATGATTGTGGTCTTGGTGTTGGTGGTATTGTTGTTGTAGTTGTTGTTGTTAGAATTATTGTTGTTGTTGTTGTTGGAATTGTTGTTGTTGTTGTTGTTGGAATTGTTTGAGGTGTTGTTGTTGTTCGGGATGGTGTTGGAGTAGCTACTGGAGTACCAATGCGTAAAGTACCTCCAGTACGCAATCTAGGTAATGGTGATCTTGTTTCTGAGGCGGGAAGTTTACCGGTGATGATGTTTCGTGAAACAAGTAACTCACTTCTTTGACCTTCTACAACACCTTCGACAAAATGAGTGATTAATCTTTGAGCCTCGGGTGGTAATGGAATATCAGAAACTGGCACATCAGTAGTCTCAAGTGATTCTACCGAGTGACTTGAAGACATCATGACTGTCTCAGGATTTCCTGTTGGTTTAGGAGTATGAACAACAGTTGATGATTCGGCTTCGCAACCAGAATCTTGTGGAAAATGGATGTAAATAACACCGGTGTCACTTAGACTTACCGTTATACCCAAAGCACGAAAAGTTGACGCAACAGAATGAGCTCGTAAGAATTCAAACTGTCGCACAGCTGATCTAGCTACTAGGGCACCTTCGTTCAAAGCTGGCGTGATGTTAGCAATGGAAGGACTTCCAAATAATCCTCGAGAGGGCACAAGATCCAATCTCTCTATGTTTGTTCCGGCAGCATCACGTAGATGTGCATAGGGTATCACAATCGGTGTCTTAAATGTGCTAGACACACATGCAAAAACGAAGTTCAAGAGAGGGGCAGGTGTCTCTTGTGATTCAACATCCACAGACTCTGAAGGAGAATGGAATGGAGTACGTGGTTTTTGCCCATGTGAAAATGAGACGTCATTCTGTTGAGAGATTTCCGAATGGCTTGCGGAGGTTTGTACATGCGAGAGTTGGGAGCTCTCATTTTCTACCCTATGGCGAACCCGGCGTTGAAAGACGTTTGATACTAAATTGAGGCCAACGTTTTCTTTTTACCTTTCACCTAGCCCTGACCTCTCAACCTCTCCGGTATTTTCAACCCCTCCCTCATTCCCTCCTTGTTCCTCCGAGATGTCCATGACATCATCAGCAAACTGATTTGCATCATCAGAATCAAATGCATCATCACTTGAATTATTCACATCTTCTGGTTCGGTTGCTTGAAATCGATCATACTCAAAGCGAGATTTCTTGAATGTTTTTCGGATGTTTACAGGAATAGATTTCTTTTGGCCTTGAGTATATGTCGGTTGAGGGGATCGAAAAAATGATGATGATGAAGGTACGGTTGAAGATGGAATTTGAGATGAAACCGATTGAGGTTGTGGTTGTTCCATGGTTGGTGGTACAGGAGAAATTATTTCTGGAACAGGTGAAGATTGATGAATTGGTATTTGAGGTGTTTGAGGCAATTTAGGCGAAGATGAAGATGATGGTCTTTGAGGTGATGGTGTTCTGGCTGATGGTGATCGTCTTAAATTGGTTGTCTTGGGAGGTGGTGATCATATTGGCTTTGGAGACCCAGAAACAGAAATTGTCTCCTCAGAAGATGTAGGAGAAGAAGGTTCAGCAGGAGTTTTTCTTTTGAGTTTCTTTCCTTTTGATGATCTCCCCTTCTTCTTCTTTTGATGCACTTGCTTACTCAATCTTAACACGAACATTTCACCTTTTTGTTTCTTTTTCTTGGGCTCACTGGAACTGGATACACCCTCACGCTCTTTTCTTTTTCTCTTTGACCCCTCACTTGGTAACCTATGTATAGCCTGGGTAGGAACCGAGAGGCTTTCCGGTCCCAAAGCTATTCTAATCCAGTCCAAATAAGCTTTCTTATCATCATCGGAATCAGAAACCATGTCTAACAAAAATGATGGAATCAGAAAAGTATAGTCAGCAGCTCCTGAATCTCTGACATACTTGTAAAAATGAATAGTCACTTGGGTGCTGTTTTGAAGTCTTGGAATGCTTCGATCATGTCTGACTGCACTGTAGATGATTGCTGTTAGAAATCGAATGAATGGAATATACTTCTTAGGAGCAGATACTTTGCCATTGAACAATACTATCAACTGGTCCCACAGAAGTTGAGCTATGTCATAGTGCTTGTTGAAAACAACACCATAGAAGTTGTATAGCATTGGCTGAGTTAGATTGTCCATGCCTCTTGTGTATGGAGATAAGCAGTTGCTGAGGATGGAATATACATAATAACAAATCTTTGGTAGATTCTTCAATTTGAAATCCTTTGTCTTGGTTAAAGGACCTTCATAACCAAGAGAAATCAAACCAGCAAACATCTCTTCATTGGACTCAAAAGTATCATAATCAGCATGTTCATTAGAGTTTGCTTCAGGAAGCCTTAGGATCCTTCGGAAATCATCAAGATTGAACTTCAACTCATCAGTTCTATCACCAGAATGCAACTGATATTGAAAGTAGCCTTGACGACGAAGTTCAGGTGATTTATATTTAGCTTTGGCTCTTGGAATTGTTGGATCTTGAGGTTGAACAAAGGTAATGGATCTCTACAAATCAAAAAGATAGACTTCAGCTAAGTCTAGTTCAACGGTAAGTACATATGTGAGAGGGTGATTTTGAAATATTCTTGAAGCGATTGGAAAGCCGGGAGCAACAAAAGGATCAAACAATGCTCTGTTGTTTCTCATATTACTTGTGTTACCGGCAACAAGAATCTCTTCAATCGATTCATTTAGAGAAACTTCTTCGTCATGCTTAATATCATCTTGATGTTCCATTTTTTGATATTTTTCTGATTTTAAGACATAAAACAATTTAACGCACACATAAAACAATGTTTAAACAGCAAATAACAAGTTACACACAAGTGATTTATATAAGATACAAAGAGGTTCAAAAAGGCGATCAACTCAGTGTATTCTATATAAATAACTTGATATGAGAAAATAAACACAGAATAGCCAAATACATATTCCTATATATAAACTTACAAAGAAGTTCACAAAGGTGATCAATTCTCTGCACTTTTATATATTTTCACATGTACTTAACTTTGAAAATAAGGTATAATCATATAAGTACAAAATATTTGAGAATAGTAAGGAAGTACACAAAGGCGTTCGATTCCTCGTATTTCAAATATATTGCAATTATATGACAATACAAAGCATTTTGTCACTCCACACAAAATTTTTAAAAATTTGAAAAGAAAGAAAAAAAATTTTGAAAATTTTTTCTAAGTATGGAAAGCCAGGATGATCTTGCTGAGATCGTCCTCAGGTTGAACTCAGGTTTGAAAAACAAGACGACTTAGGTGAAGATCGTCTTATCTTTTGTTTTTGGGAAAAAGTTTAAGTATAGAAAGGAAATTGGGACGATCTTGTATAAGATCGTCTTAACATTTATCACTTTGAAAGATTTTGAAGTGAAGAGAAGGTTTTTGAGACGATCTTAACAAGATCGTCTTGAAAACAAAGTGATAAAACACTTCACTTCTCTTTTGAAAAATTAGACATGACCTTCCCTTATATTAATAAGTCTTAGTTTTGAGCAAACCGATCTCTTTCGAGTTCAGTTACCCATTCAATTTGATTTTCAAAACAATTCAACATCGACACAGCGAACAGACCCTAGGATGATCCTGACAAGATCGTCCTGGTCTCAGTCTCATGGGTTAAAAGGCAAAACGAATGTGTGGAACTAGGACGTTCTTGGCAAGATCGTCCTATTTCCAAGTTGTTTTGGAACCAAGACGGTCTTGGAAAAGATCGTCTTAGAGCCAAACAACCTTGAATCAAGGAAGACTTTTGCCAAAGTCGTCCTATTTCCATCAGGTCATCACACAACACAAACTGAATCAAATTAACATCTAAGCATAGCAAAACACCTATAAGATATACTGAAATCAAGATTTTACAATACAAATCTATTAAATCGAAAAGTAACCTAGATCAATATGAAGATCGTTCTATGTCGTCTTCCTCAAAAGAACAGAGGTTCCAGTTTTTGAATTTTTCGAAAACACAATTTTTAGGCATTTAAACATGTATAATTCATACACATATAACCTAAACATACTTTTAAATCATTCAAACATCACAGATTCATTAACAGATGCATAAATTTCGAGAAAATATGAAAAACAAAAGTTACATTCAAACTCGAAATTCTACCTGAGGATGTGATTAGATGATAATGATGTAATGGAATGAAATGATCAGTAAGAAAGTAGCAACAAAACCCTTATTTTTGTTTCAATGATCAGCCAAATGAGATTTGAAGTGATTTGTGTGAGAGACTGTGTGTACGTGAGTGTTTTTATGAACAAATGAAATGGATATAAAAAACATTTTCCCACCATCTTATGAAAGAAGAAAGCAACTCAGTCGGGTCGGGTCTAGTGGGTTTGGACCGGATTGAAAGTATTGGATTCAAATATTAGAAATTGGGCTTTTAACATGGGATGGGAGTTTCGATAACAATATAACAAAAAAAATTATTAAGAGAGAAAGAAAAAAAAACTTTTGTTTTGTTTTGTTTTTTTATTTTTTTTGATATTATTATTTTTTATGGATTTTTCATCTTTTCAAAATTTGTTTGTTTTTCTAAAATTAGCAATAAGTTTCTCTTCAAATATTACAAATACACAAACTCCCCCTAGATTAATGAATTATCCTTTTTTTTTCTCCCCCTCAAACATTGCATGATATTTAAGCACATTGCACATAAGCATATCATCAATGTTTGACAGATAATGAATGAAAGAAAAGAGATGAAGGATTTGTACAAAACATGCAGAGGCAAGTAAGTGCATTGGTAATGAGCACTTATTTGAGATTGTTGCTTCAAAAAAACTCATTCCAGGATCATGTGTTGAACAGTATCCAAGGTTGTAATACTAAACACAGACCTTTATTACCTGCAAAACACAATCAAGTCTTCTTAGGTACCCACCTTTGAATGGGTCCTTTTGAGTTAGTGGAATCAATCAAGGTATACAAATGAGGTTTACGAATAAGAGGTTTATTCTTAAGATCCATCACAATCCCATTGGGATCAACAATCAAAGGTTTTGAAATCACAGTAGAAGATTTAGAATTTGATACAGACCAAGTTTTAGCTAAATTACTCAAATTTGAATCAAATTTCCTATCAGAAATTTTCTTCTTGTGATCATTAGCTATCAAACTTCTTCTAACTAGTGATTTATCATACACTTGTGTTTTAGCATAGCTGGTAGATTTTATCAATGAAGATTTAGAAATCCACTTATGGTTACTAGCTAAGCTCTTCTCTCTAGTAGCAAATAAATTCTTAGAATTAGATCGAGGAGTTAAAAACACATTTTGATTTTTGCTTTGTTTTGGGAAAAATTTGATATTCTGTTTCTTTGGAGTTGCAATAGTGAACCAACCATATTGATCTCTATAACTAGTTATACCATTAGATTTATCTTTTATTAACAAATCTTGGCTAGATTTAGACATCTTGAGTAAAGAACTAGTTTGAGAGATAGCTTTAGAAGCAGGGGTTCTAGAAACAAATGAAATATCAACCTTGAACTTTGAGGTAGTAGGAATGGTCTTTTTACCTTTGACAGCTGGAGCATGTTGACCTTTGGGTGAATAAAATGAAGTTGGAGCAATCTTAGACTTAGATTCCTTCTTTGGTTCAACTTTATACTTTTTGGGTGAAAGTTTTGCAAGTTCTTTTTCAACTTCTGGTTTAAAAACATGATCAGTTTCCAAAAACTTATCAAATTCTTCAACAAAAAAATTTGGTTAAGTAGACTTTACATCTTTTGTTTGAACTTCTGGGTTGAAAACAGTTTTGTTAGTGAACTTTTCAACTAATTCTTTTGCTTTAGCCTTAACATCTTTAGGAATCTCAATCTTGTGCTCTAAGTTCACTTTATTTTGGTCAACAGGGGTTATCACAGGGGTATCAAAAGAAAGTATCTTCTTGACAGAGGCACAATGTTTAGCTTTCAGGGCTTGAACTTTCTCTTCAATCTAGAAGAATGATGATAGCATTGAGGTGGACATATCATGAATCTCTTGAGGAGAGATGCTATCAACCTGCTTATCTTTGTTTGAATTCTCACTCCCATTGGATGGAGTGGAGCAATCAACAGAAGTTAGATCATGCAACATTTTGGTAGGGGTGGTCTCACTTATCTTTGCAGAATGATCTTGAGTTTTCAGATATTCAATGACTTTTTGTTGAGACTCAATCTTTTGTTTTAAAACTTCAATTTCCTTTTCCAATATGGTAGTTGGAATGTAAAATCTTTGGGAAACTTGTTTTAAACAATCTTTTTGAGAATCATTTTCAGTAATTGAAATGTTGTCGATTTCTTCTAACTCATAGATGGATCTGTTATGAGTTTTCTTATACGTCTCATTAACAGCAGCATAATCTAATCAATATTAATCTGAATTGGTTTTGGTCTTTCAACATCATCTGACTCAAAGTCATTCTCAGATGGTCTGATGAAATCTTGAATCATGCCTAGTCTAAGAAATTTTTCATCATAAAGTGGACCAAGGTCTTCTTTTTGGATTTTTTCTAAGTGTGTTGGATTCTCATAACCCAAACCAAGAAGAAGTTCTGATCTGTCAATCTTTGACTTATTGTAATAAGCAGTGAAATTCAGAAGAGGATTTTGTTCAATTTTATAGATTTTTTCTTGATAAAATAGAACATTTGCTTTTAAATCCTCAACTTGTTTTTGAAGAGTCTCAATTTCAACTCCTTTGAGAAAATAAGTACTGTTTAGATCAGAAATCTGTCTTTCATGTTTTTCACAATTGGGTCTAAAATCTTTCATTTTATTTGTGAGAAATTCAACATCAGCTTGTCTTGCATTTGCTCTTATCCATTCATTGGTTTTCTCAAGCTTTAAGGTTTCAATGGTTTGCTTGAGTGAATGGACAGTCTCTTCAAGGTCTTGACATTTGTTAGTCAAATGAGCATTGGGTGAAACAACTTGAGAACTGTTACTTGACAAATGCATTTCTTTTAAAGAATCATAGTTCACTTTGAGAGCTTCATGAGTTATTGAGAGTTCTGAAAAATCTTCATTAATTTTATCAAAACTCTTGTTTAGCCATTTTTAAATTGTTTTTCAAAGTTAGATTTTGCTTTGTCAAGGTAGCAGCAGTTGTTTGGACACCTCACTTGTTGTTGCTTGTGAAGTAGTTTGTGAAGGAATGGTTGTTGAAGTAACAGATGTCATCAAGCATGTGAGATCTTCAGAATCAGAATGTGAAGAAACTTGACTTGAAGTGTCAATGATCTTTTCTTGAACATGGAGAGACTCAGACACAGCAAACTTTGTAAATTCATCCCATATCTCCTTGGCATTGTGATCATAGTTAACAGTTGTGAAAATCTCATCAGAAAGAGATTGATGGATATAGGCTTTAGCTTGCTTGTCAGCATGAACTCTTGCTTTTTGATCATCAGTCATTTGTTCATTTGAAAGAAGAAGTCCATTGGCATCTTCGAATTGAGCTGGACCTCCAAGAAATGATTCTCGAATGAAGACACCATTTGATTTGATTTCAAGAAAATCCATGAATTCTTTTTGCCATTTGGTATAAGAATCTTTATGAAGAATTGGAGGCTTGATGGTTGACAACACTGGATCAATGTTAATTGTTGTCATTGAAATGAATAAAAAAAGATTTGTGAATTAATTTTGTTGTTTTTGATTTTTGGAAGGTAAAACGATCTTGAATGAGATCGTCTTAAGAAAAGAAAGTTGTTTTTGAATTTTGGACTAGAACGGTCTTGATAAAGATCGTCCTAAGAATTGGTATGAAAAATTTCTAAGTATGAGTGAAGGAAAGGTAGGACGATCTTGAAAGAAGATCGTCTTGGAAACTTGTCTAAGAAAGGTAAGACGGTCTTGAAGAAGATCGTCTTAGAAATCTTGGGTAAAATTAAAAAAATTTAAGTATAGAAAATTTAGGAAATTTGGACAGAATGATTGTATGTTTTCAGAATTGTTGAGCAAAACCAATCTCAAAGAGATTAGTTACCCAAGGAAGTGTTTGATTCTCAATCACAACAACTTCAAAAGATCAAAACACAACACAGTTCACAAAGAACTCAAAATGTTAGGACGATCTTGATGAAGATCGTCTCAGCACCAATGTCAGAAAATCACTAGGACGATCTTGAAGGAGATCGTCTTAGAGTCCTTATGAAGATCGTTTTAGGGGAAACTCTGCAAGAACACAGAAAATGACAAAATAGTCGAATATATCACTATTTTGCTTGTATCTTACTCAATTTTGAGAGTTAAAACTCGATTCAAACACAGAAATGCTCAGAATTCAATCGCGCACAACCCTAGCAACAAATTCATAGCCCAAATCAACTGAAAATTCAAAATCTCATCAACTTTCCAAAAATTTTGGATTATGATCAATACTGTGAATTGGATTCTGAAACTTAACAGGATGTTTTTCGAGGTGATTTAGAATGTATTTGTGAACAAAAACAAGAAAATTGAGTGAAAATTGATGGTGAATAGATGAAGAACAGAGACGGTTATTTTGAAGAACACGAATTGTCAAATTTGAACAAAATTTGCATCAATCTGTGTGAAATTTGTTATGGATTTTCAACAGATTGTTGTTTTGCTCTGATACCACATGTAGAAACAAGTTTTGATTCGTGTTACGATGCGGAAGTAAGGTGATCAACAATGGTGGAAGTGTGTGTGTTAGTGTGTGTTCTTGAGAGAGAAAGGTGTGTGTGTGGAAAGCTTGATTGATTGATCAGGAAAAGTGTTACAAGCTTCTTAAAAGTGTTAAGGCTTGAGGAGTATTTATACTCTAAGTATATTACAAAAGCTCCCCCTCAACCTTTCAATAAGTACATAAAATACAATGTATAGAAATACAACTAAGCACTATTTTCTATTTCTAACAAGTTCAATTCATTAACTAATAAAACAAACACCCAAATGTTCCAAATAAACATAATACCACACCCAAATGTTCTAGATAAACATAATACCACAAAATAAAACTTCGTCTAAATCCAAAAACAAATTCAAACAAACTTCAGTTAAATCCATAAGCAAATTAAGCCTCATTCACTTGACCTCATCATTTTTTCTTGCATAGCCATCCGCACAGCAATAGGACATCTAAGTAATGCTCGTGTTTCATCAACATGTTTAACGAGATATAGATATGCGTTGAATATGTCGTCGTGTGTCATACCCATGAGCTCCAGTTCCTAGTAGATCTCGCTCTCTGAATATACACGTTGACTAGAGCTTCGTATAGCTTCAGCAACATTGTTAATGGAATTCATAAGATGACCCTCGGAATTTTTTTCTTCCTCCAACTTTCTTTTCTTTTTTGTCCCTTTGGTTATAGTTGGAAGCTTCGACTGGGAAAGTAATGGGTTTGACAAACCTTTAGTATCATTGTGAATTCTCCAAGGTAACCGCATTGGTTTCAAGCAGTTTATTGACATATTCAATCGTCTCTATTCTCTTCACATTTTCCATCTGCTTTCTGCTCTCCTTTGCGGTTATAGCCTATGTACCTGATGCTCTATCTTTTGCAAACAACTGCCGCAATTCATCGTAATGACAAATTTCTTTTGTCTTTCATTTCGCAGCTTCAGGCTTCTCTTACATATAATCAAAAGGAAGTTGTATTATATTATAGAATTATTAAATGAACAATGATAATATAGAGTTTTGAGTCAACCCAGCCCATTCAAACCCGTATAAAGAGTAACTCATAAAAAGAAAACTTACACTGATCAGTTGTTCCCACACTTCTTCTTCGGCATCAATCAATCTTGTTTCCGGGTTCCATGCATATCTACTTTGTGAAACCCCTCGAAAAAGATCAGAACATTGTGAAAAATGTTCTTTGAGCGTTTTCAGTCTGTTTTTCAAGTGATATTTCTTAAACTCCTCATTGAGCGTTGATGTTAATGCATTTAACATATTGGTATATGCTTGAAGCGTGAAGGAGCCATCAATTCTGTTTTCGTCTTCCTGTTCCTTAAGCATGGCCTTAATGAATGCCTCATCCATCTTGGAAGTCCACTGAAACCATTCTTCTTTCACAGTAGCACCCTCATGATGCTTTTTAACTGTGTTTAATCTATGCATAGTAATCAAGCATATCAAACTTAAACAAGTAGTCTAAATAGATATATAAAAAACATCCACTAATAAATGGTACCAACAAAAAAGATTAGGTAAAATGTTACTTAATATAAATCTCATGATATATCTTACACGGAGCTCTAGCTCCATATCCGAAGCAGACACGTAGGCACCTTCACACAGGTAAAATTACCTGTATCTATATCTAAGACGGAGCCCGATTTCCGCTCAATGTAAACACTCCGGAGCTCCTAAGGTAACTAATACCCAGCTCCGAGGAAATATATAAGAAAGATCGGGTATAGATCTTTTCCATGATTATTCGATTAAACATATATATTAAGCTCCGAGCATATCGGACATGATTTGTACAAGACTACCACAAATCTCCTCAAAGAAGAAAATAAGATATTCTCAAAGGAGGAAGAGATTTACCCTAATTCTACTACCCTCTTCTCCAAGTTATTTACCCTCTATATAAATAGAGGAGGATGTCATACGGCACAGGATACACATCATATACACGGCACATTCAATATACAAACATATAGTTTATTCGACCTCCGAGTACAACCCCAAAACGAATCCCTTAAACCCTGAGTCGTATACAAACGGCTTGGGATCAACAAACGATAGGGCGTAAAGCGGTCTACGACCCTCTGACCAGAAGGAAATCACCGAAAAAACACCACCAAAGCCTTCATCCCACACTCACACCTCCGGTTGAGCCATAGTACAATTATTTGATCAAACAAATTGGCGCCATCCGTGGGACCCCCCAAAAAAAACAACAATAGAAATAATAAAAACAAAAAGAGAACCCCACCCATGATAACAATAATCCATGGCCGATGGAGATTATTCTCCAAGAACACCTGGTTCAGGGGGATCCCGAACACCCCCAGGAGGATCAGACTTCAAGGACAGGTTTTCTTTCGAGACGACCGGTCAGAACTATCGCCCACCCATCATTACAGCGGGTAGCCATAACTCAAACCTGGGTGAAATGTCGAACGTGCAGAGTGCCTCCGGAAGACCAAGAGTGATTCACCCAAACTTCAAACCAAGATAGGTCCGTGGTGATCGCCCAAAACGGTACCCGAGTAGATCTTCGCCACTGGAACGCGCCATAGAGTGATTCGCACCGATGGAGCGTGCGTCACGAGGATCCGCATCGCAGGAGCGCGCTATGGAACGAACCGCCATGGAGGAACGTGCATCAAACAGATCTGCACCAGAACCAAGCGGACCTACAGTAACATTGCAAGGCCAAGGGCTGGAAAAATTGGTGTCACAGTGCCCAAACCCCTTTAAAATCCTAACGCCTCCCCAAAGCCAGAATTCTAGAGGGCCAACGATGAGCCCACTAGATCAATGACTGAATAGGTCCACGGTGACACCTCCCCGGAGCAGTAGTGGGTTCATATTAACACACCTCCAGAGACCAAATCCGGAGCAGGTTAGGTCAGGCTTTGCATCTATAAGTCAAAGAACACAAATACCCGTAGGAGGTAGTAACGGGGCATCCACATCAAGTGAGCACGAGATAAATGATGCATATGTACGAGCTAACAATGACACCCTAAGCACAATCATGAACCGCTTAAGGGAAGCAAGTCAGATTCGCAATGTCACCAG
This sequence comes from Erigeron canadensis, assembly GCF_010389155.1. NCBI lineage: Eukaryota > Viridiplantae > Streptophyta > Magnoliopsida > Asterales > Asteraceae > Erigeron > Erigeron canadensis. Next base: position 7,656,206 of record NC_057763.1, read on the forward strand.
GAATCTGGAAAATGAGTACGATTTTGACTCGGTAGATGAACACATCGAGATGAAACTTACCCCGTGAAGAGCAAATAGGGGAACACCCCCCTATCAGGAAAGGCGAACACAAGCAACCACAATCCCGCCAAGGACAATGGGGATACAGATAGGAGCAAGGCCAAACCCAACCATCCAAAGAGAAGAAGCGCTTCAAGAACCACTCCAAAGGCGTACACCTAGGACTAATAGAGGTCCGGAGATTCCTCCAGAACCACAACAAAACAAATAGGTAGATCTCTCTCACCTGGTTAACACAGAGAGCCCCTTTTCCATGACCATACAGAGTCACCCCCTACTGCCAAAAATGAAATACCCACAGCACTTGGGCTACTATGATGGGAAGAGTGATCCGGACGACTTACTAAAGAAGTTCATCAGAGCGGCTCTAATCTAGAGGTGTGATATGCCAACTACGTGCCATGCATTCTCCTATTCATTAACTGATGATGCACGGGAGTGGATAGATGGTTTACCAAAGAATAGCATCGACAGCTTTGAAACGCTCAAGACTAAATTCAAATCCCAGTTCAACATGCAAAAAAAGCACAGGAAGATACACATCACTGTGCACAATATCAAACAAAGAGAAGGTGAAAAGACAAGAGATTTTATTGTCAGATACGCCAATGAAACACAACAAGTGCAACGGCTACCAGAAAGTCAAAGAATTTTGGGACTCATCCATGGGCTGCGCATAATAGATCTCATAGAAAACCTGAGCACCGATCTGCCTGAAACCTATGATGGGCTGACAGGCAAAGCTCACATCTGGTTAAATGCCAGGGAAACTATGAACGCTAACTTCTCCTTGGGAAGGAAGCGGAAAGAATACAAGATAAGACAATCAATCGGGAGGAAGAGGCAAAGACAGTGAGATCGATATCGTGTTCAGTCTCACTAAAACTCTGAAGCAGATTTTACTCACGGAGCGGATCGCTTCGACTTTCCCAACCCCAACCAAGCTCATAACGAAAAAGAAAAACATGGAAAAGTACTGTAAGTATCACAGGGACCATGGGCACGACACAAACAACTGCAGAAACTTAAGAAGGGCTATAGGAGAGGCTGTAGAGTCGGGAAAGTTGGAACACCTTTTCAAAGGAATCCGCAAAGCAATAAGAGTAAAAAGCGAACCAGACAAAGCTGAGAAAAAAAAGTGGAAGCGAACTCATCATACGCAAATCGACTAAGGGTACTAGTGATAATCCGTAATCCTCTCTTTGACATCGCGTTATTTAACAGAAGAAAGCAATGAAAGATAGTAAGATTACCTGGTAATGATCGAAGAAAAGGCAACACGGGAAGGATTTTTCAGAGTACAGTTATGCGAGGCAAAAACCCTTTATGATAAAGCAATAAGTTGGTATTTATATGGGTAATAAATCACGGGTAACTACCCAGTGATAAGTTACCCCGGGTCTTGTTCCAACAAGTTCCCACTAAGGGATAAACCATCATTATGGTGATCCGACCTTAATGACATTTACATGCCTGATTAAGGAACTACGAGGCACGGAGCAATGGAGCCCATTTTCTTTAGCTTCAAAAGGTATGATGATTACTTAATTCTTTTATTTTTAAGTCTAATGCGATTTTCTACAGATAGAACCTTCCATCAGACTGGGGGACTTGATGATATACCCTATGCAGAGCTCCACCTCCCTATCCGAAGCAGACACGAAGGCCCCTTCGTACAGGTAAAATTACCTGTATCTATATCTAAGACGGAGCCCGATCTCCGCTCAATGTAAACACTCCGGAGCTCCTAAGGTAACTAATACCCAGCTCAGAGGAAATATATAAGAAAGATCGGGTATAGATCTTTTCCATGATTATACGATTAAACATATATATTAAGCTCCGAGCATATCGAACCCGATTTGTACAAGACTACCACAAATCTCCTCAAAGAAGGAAATAAGATATTCTCAAATGAGGAAGTGATTTACCCTAATTCTCTTACCCTCCTCTCCAAGTTATTTACCCTCTATATAAATAGAGGAGGAAGCCATACGGCACGGGATACACATCATATACACAACACATTCAATATACAAACATATAGTTTATTCGACCTCCGAGTACAACCCCAAAACGAATCCCTTAAACCCTAAGTCGTATACAAACGGCTTGGGATCAAAAAACGATAGGCGTAAAGCGGTCTATGACCCTCTGACCAGAAGGGAATCGTCGACAAAACACCACGAAAACCTTCATCCCACACTCACATCTCCGGTTGAGCCATAGTGCGATTATTTGATCAAACAAAATCAAACAACTTGCACCACACATGTGCCAAATGAAAATTAAACAAACGAACTTAATTAGACATATCAATTTCATTGTTCGGATCAGACAAGTATGTGTTCCACATTTCAGTTGCAATTGAGTTTCTTATATGTTCCCCTCCCTCATCTATTTCTCTTTGAGATCGATATACTTCTTCTTGTTGTGCCTTTAAAACTTCTCGTGCCACTTCATCTTCAAGTTCTTTATCATGATCTACTTTGAGTAAAAAGTTGTGTAAAATACAACATGCCAAAAATATATCTGATTGCGTATCAGGAGAGTAAAAAGGTTTGTTTGACCTTCAAATTATAGCAAATCTTTTCTTAAGCACTCCGAACGCCTGTTCAATGGAATTTCATAATGATGAATGACGAAGGTTAAAGAGTTCTCATTGATTCTGAGGTGCCCGAGATGCGTACTCCTTCAAATGATATCTAACGCCTCTATAAGGTGCTATAAGTGTGCTTCTATGAGGTAAACCATGGTCAATCAAATAAAACTTACCTATAATCACATAAACATAGTAAAATAACTTTCATAATATGACATTACAAATTTTTAAAAATTTGGTCGAGATATTACCATCGGGAATAACTAGCTTATCATTTGTACTAAGGGCATCTTTTATTATCCTCAAGTCTGATGTTGTGCCTTCCCAACCACTCAAAATATACGTGAACTTCAGATCGAATGTACATGCGACTAACACATTAATTGTGGGATAAACTTAATGGCAACAATATCTAGATGTATCTTTATTTGACACTCTCACACGAACATTTGTTCCGTCAATTGTCCCAAAGCAATCTTTAAAAAAGGGATAAAATCTCTTCTTTTCTTGAATCTCTTTCGGAACAACATCACCCGTAGGTTGTTGAATGTATTTTAATCTTCTAATGCTATTGTTGCGTTCATAACTCTATGAAAATCTCTATTTATGGCTAATTCAGATCGACGATATAACAAAGAGACTACAGTTATTCTTACATCATGCCCTACCAAATGCAAAAATTTAATAACTTGTTCTTCAACCGAAATACGTTGAGTTGTTCGAAAGCCACCCTCACTTTTTAATTTTTGACACAATATATTGAAAGCGTTCTCGCTCATGCGAATATGTTTATGGTATGAGCCAGTTATGGAGAGGTAGTGAAATATATCTTCATGATCACGTATGTAGTAACGTACATGTTAAGATGGCCCAAGGGCATGGGAAGACAACCCTTTTGGTCCATTCTTTTTATCTATATATATATTGTAAAGTGAGGGACAACAAGAGGAGGTCACAACAAAAAATAGGTTTCTCTTTATTAGAGAACAAGAAAAAAAACACATACTCCTTCCTTATATCATATCTCAAATACAATATACATATCTACTTACAATTTTGATATCACATATAACACAAGAACATTCATATTTAATATCCGCCAAAGATCGAAACATCTCTTTGGAAAAATCATCGTACACCTTAGTTTCGTGAAGAATTTACTAGGTTTGCACTGCGTAGCATGAGATCATGATGATTTTCGTGGTTAAACCCCTTTGTGATTGAGCTCAACAACCCATGCTCAAACATTGGCGCCATCCATGAGACCGAATAACATATGCCTCGTGTCTTCATCACCATTCAACATACAATCAAGATATGGTGTTCGGTAAGTTTTCATCACACTTTCATGTTTTCTCAATTCATCAAAATATACAATTATTAGTCGTTGTATAATGGCTAGTGCATCAGCAGCCACTACATAAATAAGAATGACAAAATCTATATTTCTGGTATTCCTTTCCGCTTGTTACTAGAGAAATGAAGTTCGGACTAGAAATGTTACTTTCAATAGTTCAGGGATCAATTGTATAAATAGTTTAAGTCAATTTCAATTTTAGTTGAGTGGGAACCATTGTATAAGTACACCCAATTATATGAAATAAATCAGATTTGTGTGTAAAATAAATTCCTCTTTCTTTAAAACCCTAAATTCTTCTATCAATTTGGTATCAGAGCCAAAGGTCCTCCGACCTTTGGCCGTGATTCCAGCCGCTATTCATACGACTTTTTGCCATTCATTCCGGCGTCAATCGCATCTTCTTCTCCTCACGCGATGACGACACAAAATCAAGAGTTGGAAAAACTCGCTAAGGATGTGGCGCGTATGGATCAAGTAACCGTCACTGGATTGAGCAGTTTACAACAAACAATTGAATCAATCCGCCAAAAAATGGAGCAGAATCGACAACAAATGGAGCAGAATTTTGCTCGGATTGAAGGTCAACGGCCAGTCAGCGCTGTAATTCCAGGAAATGCTAAAAGAATCTCTAATAACTGCCTTACAAAACTCAAATTCCCTAGGTTTGAAGGTGATGATGTGGAAGGTTGGCTGTATAAATGTGAGCATTTCTTTTCTCTTGATGAAACCCCTGCAAATATTAAAGTTAGATATGCTGCTATAAATTTAGAAGGTAGAGCTTTGTCGAAGAGTACACTATGAGCATGTATTTAAAAGGACTTGAGCCTGAAATCAAATGTCCAGTTAGGATGTTTAAGCCTAAAACATTGAGTGAAGCATATTCATTGGCTAGATTACAAGATAAGGCAAATAAAACACTTAATGTCAAATATGGATATCACTCTAGTAGCAGTGGTTATAGATCTACTAATTACAAGAAGACAAATGCATTAACTAGTGTTGCAAAACAACCTATACTGGCCAATCCTATCAATTCAATTCCCTCAACATCCACTTCCATAACTTTAGTTCCATCTACCTCTTCTTCCACTACAATAGTCCCCAAGACTGTCACAAACAAGTTTTTAGATGATAAAAGGGCCAGGGGAGAGTATTTTTTCTGCAATGAGAAGTTTGTCTCTGGACATAGTAGAGTGTGTAAAGGGAAGAAACAATTATTCTTAGTAGAGGTGGATGAGTATTTAGAGGGAGAAAATGATCCAAGGGGTGGAAAACAGAATACAAAATTGGCTTTGGTACAAGAAGATCTACAGATCTCTTTAAATGCTATGATGGGCATTCCCTCATACACTACCATGCAAGTGGTTAGATCTGTAGGAACAAGAAGACTCCACATTTTGATTGACAGTGGCTCCACTCACAATTTTATAAATATCTCTCTAGCATTAAGATTGGTGTGTCCACTTATTGAAATTCCTAATGTGAAAGTGTCCGTTGCTAGTGGGGGCAATGTAGCTTGTGCAACACTTAGCAGGGATTTGATATCGTCTATTTTTTATATATTTATTTTATGCGATATCATTTATTTTATTTTTAGATTATGCTTATTTTATGAATTTTTATACGGTGAATGTATAACAAAAAGTTTAAAATCAGTTGTTTTTAACTCAAGTTTGCAATACATATTACAAGTTAGACGAGAACAAAGCTCAAGATTATATGACATGGAAGTAATTTTGTTTGAGTTCAGCTGGAAGGAGTTTTGGTTCCATTCGTGGGCTTCCAAACGCAAAGAAATAATAAAAGTGGTGCATATGTGGGCTCGGCCCACAAATGGAAAAGAGATAAACGTGACAGCCAACTAGCCCATTTATGTTGAAGATAGTATTAAGCCCAAATTAGTTAAAGTTGGGAAGCTGCTGAAGTCGGTTGGAAAGGGTGCTACAACAACATACATATATATAATTATATGTGTCACATTAATTAGCCGCAAGAGAGGTACTTGGAAGGACTTATTTGTACGTGGGGTTTTTAGTAAGAGTGAGGTCGGCAAGTAAAGGAGGAATTGGACGGTGCAAGAGGAAGCCGCAAATAAGGTGAAAGTCGAAGTTTATTTTTTCGGTTCTTTGCTTCTATCGAACAGCAACAACAGCCGTAGCATCTTTCACTCGTTTGATTCTTTTCTCTTTTATTATTATTAGTTGCTTAATTATAAGACTATAGTACTATACAATATTATTATGGATTTTACTTATCTTATGATTGTTAGTTTTATTTGTCTTGTCATGAGTAGCTAAGTCTTTTTATCATCTATTGAGATGAAGTGATACAATTAAATAATGGTTGTATAATCTTTTGAATTCAAGTTGATTGTTAAACGTTTTGTTAGATCTTAATGTTTTGAGTTCTTGTGCTCTTATCTATTGATTTGTTGATAATGTATGAATGATTTAGAGGTATCTAAGTTTAGGAGTACATTGTTCTAGTTGATTAGGTATAGTCAATAGGTGTTGAATTGTGGTAACGAGTTGATAAACGGCAATAGATAATATAATTCAAAGTGTTAACCGTTTGGTAAAATCAGTAGACGAAATTGTTTACAATAACAAATCAAATTAGTCAATTTAGTAGGTCTTGATAGGGAAGGTGGTAATCGGAACTTAGAGATTGAGCAATTGGTTAATGGGTTCGGATAGGGTAATAAGCTAGGTGCGCAACTAGTGAGTTCTTTGTCTAACCTCGTTATCAAATCAATATAATTGAATTGGTTTTAACTTAAATGCAACCTGAATTTGTAGTGTCATGAAGTCAAAGTAGATGATCTTTTAATTAATCTTGATAAACAAATTCTCTTTTCGATTAATTCTACGGAATTACTAACTTTTTCAGTATAACTAACTATTCTCAAATCCAACGTGACGGGAGTCCTTAAAATCCAAAGCTTTTCTAAACTACATTAAACTCGCTAGCTCTTGATCGGTCTCTGTGGTTCGACCTGGACTTACTTTTAAACTATATTGCATACGAACGGGTCCACTGCCCGAGAGTGTGTAGTAGTCGGTTCTAGGGTATTTCTTGTTTTTAAAAGTAAGACTAGATTTTACACATCAAGTTTTTGGCACCGCTGCCAGGGATCGAATTTTAAGATTTTTAGTTTGATATTTTGTAGTTTGATCCTTTTTCGTATTTCTTTACGAGAAAGTTACTTGCTTTATTAGTTTAGAGTAGTTTAGTTTTATTTTTTCTTTTAATTAGTTTATTAGTTTTTTTTTTAATTTAGTATTTTGTGTTACACACTTGCTTTTCACGGCCTTATTAGCTTATTCACATTCAGATCTTGGTGACTTGACCATGGAGGAGTTTTTAGAGAAATTTATGGAGCCCGGAGATATTTTGAGTAAGATAATAATACAAGAGGCTCAAGAAGCTGATTTACTTTCATTGTCATTGGTGAAAGTTGATTTAAAAGAAATTGATCCATTAGACTCCATTCCTTATGCGAAGAAACCAACAAGTTTGTTACAACCTGACATGCCTTCGACTAATTATATTGTTTCTCCTTTCCATCTTTGGTTAGGGAATTTACTTTTCAGATGTATGTACTACTACTATCACCCCACTTAAATTTAAGTGTGGGGGAAGACACCCTAATTCTTTGTAAATACCATTGGAGTCAAACTAATGACTCGAACAAAAGTTAGCGCTTCCGGGAGGCAACCCGAAGTTAGGTAGTTTTATTTTAATATCTTTTGTCTAGTTTAAATGTCATTTTTTTTTTATATAAATTTTAAAAAGTCCAAAAAAATTGAAAAAGTTAAAGAAAACAAAAAAAATTTGAAAAAATTAAAAAATCCAAAAAATTTTTTGAAAAATAGAAAATACAAAAAGATTTTTTATTTTTAGTTTAGTTTGTTTATTTTTCATATTTATAATTTTTACTATTATTTTTAGTTTTTTTTTTTAGTTTTTCTTTTTATGTTGGTATTTTTAATTTGTTTGTGGAATGTGTTTATCGCTTATTTTTGGAATCAACCGAGCATTCGGAGCATGCACATTAAACCCGGGAAGTTTCTTTTTCTTTTTTTCTTCTTTTATTTTGTTTTTCCCTATTTCCCTAGTTTTAATTAGTTTATTGTACATTGAGGTAAACAGGAAAAAACGGGTGAAAATTGTTAAGTTTTTTTAAGGTTTCTATCTTTACATGCATGTTTTTAGTCAAAATTTTAAAAACGTTAGAGTTAGCTTGGTTAAAGACGAAAAGTGATGAATTTGTGGGTTTCAAAAATGTTAGAAAAATAACATAACTAAACATGAAGTTGGTTGTGATTGGCTTTCATATATCTATTGCTTGTGACATTTCATCTTTCCAATTAATAGTAGGTTTGTCTTGAACTTCAACACAATTTAGGATATTACAAATGCATGCGTTAATTGTACTTAATTGAAATATGAATTAGTTAATGACTCCATCATATGATGTACCGGTAGACACAAAGCACCATAGTTCCACTCTTGTGGGGAACATAACTAGTTATATGGCTTTGAATGCATGCTTTTCACTTTGTGAATTGATCTTGTCCTTAAATCTTGTGAAAGAGCTAGTGTTGTTACTTCATGTATTAGGGGTTTATGCGGGAATGTCTACAAAGTAAAAAGCATTAAAGGCCACAAAGCCATCACAATGGTGAAATTTAAAGGCCATGAAGCCATCCCAAGGGGGAATAAGTTCAAATTCAAAGTCGTAAAGAGTACAACGTACAAATGAAAGCAATGAAGTTGAATAAAGTGTTGTTTAATTTGTTTAAGGACATTTTCCGTATAGGTTTCTAGTATGTGTTTGTTTTGATGCTTGTATCGATTGCGGGAGTATGGCTAGTTATGGGATACATAAGTGAGCTTATAAACTTGAGTGCGCTATGAATCTACAAAGTAGAAAGTACTTATGGATACCCAGAAGTGTCGAGTGTTTAAGTTGACAACAATATCGGTAATCGTCTTGGATTGTTAATTAAATCGCCCATTTATTTGTAGGCGCACATCACTCCTTCCACTAATTGGTATAATGAAACCTCTGTGATTTTAGTCACACATGCTAGTCTAGTTATTGATGCATGTTATATGAGATAATGTCTTGCTATGGCTTGAATACTCCTTGATTTGTGACAATATTAGTCAGTGTTTGCTGTCAAAGGGCCTGATGATGCCACTTAACTATTTGATATCTATATTGAATATTATCCTGAAGAGTATTTACCTAAAAGGACTCATATAAGAGTCCACCATTAGCTAAATGGCATCCATGTTTCTTACTACTATGGGGCTGCACAAATTTGAAGTCATTTATAAACATTTTGCCAATCCCTTGTGGCTGCCTGAATCAGCTATTGCTGGTACAAACTACATAGTTTCGAAGCTTATCATATACGGGTTAGGGCTGCCCCAAAATTCGAGTAGCTGCAAGTCTACCAACCTACTTTTGGTTAATGACTTTTGAAGATGCTTTATGAAATGCGTAAACAAAAAACTTTCTAAGGCTCTATCAAGCACTTTCTGTGAGCGTTGTCGAGTTTGACGTTTCTTGTACATACTTTGCTAACAAAAAAGATGCTTTTTAATGAACCTTTTAAGAATAGCACACATCATCCGTATGTGAACAACATTGAAAAGGAACCAGAAGTCATGGATGACACAGGTGTAGACCGACGGCTTTAGATAGAGGCCAACTTTGTGCACATTAGGAAGGTGTTGGCAAGTTATTTTGCAGCTCATTGTTTAATAGAAGAAAAATTATATCAGTTACTTGTTTGAGATGGCACTTGACAATGGATCTTCATTTATATTCTCGAGATACATGTAAGGTCTTGTACCCTTTCACAATATTCAGCTCCACATACATGCAATGTAGATACTCCGTTTGCTCATGGCTAATGATAGTGGAAGTACTGCCAAGTACATAAGGAAGTATCAACCAATGAAAATACTGGTAATTATTTTGAAAGACATAACCAGAAATTGGAGACCCTGCATATACAGTGAGCATTGTTGACTTGCTGCTTAAATGCATAAAATTGTTATATCGACCCGAGGCTGGTGATATAAGGCTCGGGGAGGATTTTCGTAATGCTAACATGTATGAGTATCATATCGACAAGACATGTAGCTGATGCAACCCATAAAATTGGGCTACTTTTAACCCATGTAACCCATAAAGTTTCTTTTCTGATTATGTGAACATTATTACATTTGTGCTATTATTGGTTTGAACCTAGGCAGCCTTTCGCCATATCTATCAAACACAATTTTTGCATCTGCATATGTGCTCGGTATGAATTTGGACACAACAGTCTGCAGCATTATTATCAGTGCAGGTACATATAATACATTGGCTTTGGTTTGTGATGTGACCTCGCAGATTACTCTCTCGTTTTAGAGTACGAATCCAGATCAGGCCACAATCTCCATACTACTGAAATGAATCCATACCTTATAGTAGAGTAAAGTTTAAGTTCGGTTCATTTGGTTCACTGTTTGGCACCCCTAGGATTTAGCAATGTCATCTTAGAGGGTTTTACGGCATGCATCCATTCTATATAATTATTTGGGGCTAGATTGCAGCACACAAAGTTGGACTGCTGAATTCAAACAAGGATATAAAGATACCTTGCTAGCTACTTCCCTCCTACCTTTACCAGATCACATTCATCGACCTTTTTCTACAATGTTGTTGGCATTACTCTTTACCAACACCGAGGGATCTCCCAAATCTTGTTCTGCCAGCAAAAAATGATTCAATGATACAAGATCTTGAACCAGTGAGCAGGACGATTTCACATCACCCCAACTTGGTGAAAAATAATCTTTAGAGAGATCAAAACTTCCAGCTCTGAATGATTACACGAACTTGGTAACTTTCCAAGTTTCTTAGCTCCATGCTAAAATCAGGATTAAAAAGATGCAAAAGTTTCGAGGTCACCTGTCTCAGAATAAGCATCAAAATCAAGAGTACGACCCACCAGGTCCCACTCATCGGCGATGTCTCAACGTCATCGGGGACCTTTCTCTTATCATACATATGGAAACATTGGGTGCTGCATCTGAATTATGTTATTCAGTGTATATACATGAATGACATAAGCAGTATTCAGTTATAAGAAAAAGACATCAGTAAGAATCCAAAATGAAAACATATACGATGAAAGAGAGAAAAAGCTTTAACTTTATTTTAATTTATTGGTAAACTAGCAAATTAACCCGGTTCATCCCGGGTTATTAATAAAGTTTAATAATATTAAGGGTTATTAATAAAGTTTAATAATATTAAGTTACGTCGATGTTTAAGAGTTTCGGGATTGTTCAACCATACTAATAAGCTCGGAATAGTATACCTTATATTTTGAATAAATATAATTAGTTTATTAAACCGCAAAATATGCAGAGAATTTAAATTTGCTATGATAAAATTATTTAGATTATTGGAATTTAAAAGACCATGTAAAAAATATTAGAGTGTTCAAAAGAAAATAAAAACTTATTTTTTTATAGAAATAGATATTATAAATAACAAAAATAAAAAGAATAAATTTAAAGAAGTAAAGTGCTTATGATATCATAAGTAAATTAAATAAAAAAAAATCTAAACTTTAAGAAAGAATTTAAAGATGACGAATAAGTTGTTTTTATAAAATGATGATTTCATAACAAGTGTCTTTTATTTAATATACCTAGGTTGATTGATAATATTAAGACGAAAATAAATGATGATATTATTTATGAAAATTAACAAATATTTTAAGAAAAATTTTAATTAGATTATTACATGAGACTTAAGTTAGCTAGAAAAAAAATAAATCATAAATCAATTACAAAATGAGTTAAGTTTTAAATGGGAAGTGATATGCGTACCAACAATTGATAAAATTACTACACATGTGCTTTACTGACTTGTATAATATATTATAAAAGTTGTACAATGTGGTAACTAAGTTATTATTTGTGGTACTAATATCACTTCCCAGTTTAAATAAGATGATATTATAAATCAAGACAATAAAAAAGAGGTAATTAATATGAAGCATTCTAATAATGTCAAGTAACCATTATTTAAAAATTAATAATAATGTTATAAGAATTATATTTGATGATGTTATAAAAATTTTGTTTTATTTATATAAAAAGATTTTTTTTTTCCCTAAAAGCTGAAATCAAACAATGAAAACAATCTTTGTCGTCTACTATTGATGGTCCTACAAACAAACAAGTTAAATACAAAAGCATATTTTGAACAAAGGGATAAATATTCGGCTAATGTCACCGCCCAAACTTTCACCATTCTTTAGTTGAGCCTACAGTTGTAAATCAAAGGATTAAATAACAAGAGTTGGTGTACAGTAGTGGTTTGTTGTTCCCATAGGATCTCAGGTTCGAATTTTCTATCTATCAACTTGGAGGCAAGGTTTACTCCTATTAATTGGTGTACAGTAGTGGTTTGGTGTACAGTAGTCTCTCTATGAGAGTTTGTTTTGGGTATACTCAGATTCAAGTCTGGGAGGCAAGGTTTACTCTTATTAATTGTTGTGTCTTCGGGCGGATTAGTTTGGGGTTTTTCCCCATTGGGTATTTGAAATAGGCATTTCTACTTCGAGAGAGCTCTATAGCACGGACTTAGTTAAAACAACGTATGCTACCCGCTGTCAAAACGCGACACAGAGTTTCAAGCGAAATTTAACTTTCAAAAAAAAAACAATTTAATAATTTAGTGTCTTATTTACAATATACATATTTTTTTAACATATATTATCAACTACCAATTACATCAACTACTTATACCATTCGATGTAATCACCATCACCGAGAGCTGCAGCCACCATCAGATTGTGGACACTGTCATAGCCGTTAATTGCATAACCTTAATTTCTATTCGATATGATATTTCAAATATTTAATATATAAAGTTATTTTCTGAGAAGACTAGCTAGCTAGAAATCCTAATTAAATTTATAAGGGAAAATATGAATCAAAGTCAAATCTACAATAATCTACTCATAATTTAAGTTAATTGAACAATTATGGAAAATCCGATCCTAGGACTAACACAAAATAATATCACCTGAATGAAATGGAAAATACATAAAATCTTGTTTCATTATAAAATTTAAGTCTATTTACCATGCCAACTCTGATATGCTCCTGAGTCCTGACAACAGAATATATTAAATCTTTCTTTAAGAAAACACACACATTTACCCAAGTTATTTTGTTTGTTTGTTCGCTTGTTTGCAATTATAGTACTCATATATGAAAATGTAAAACAACTTTAGTTTTAGAGCTAAAATTTGAAAAACAGTTGTTAAAATGAAAAGCTCAGCTCCATCAAAAGATAACCTACAAACTGAATCAGAAAATGGCAACAAATTCAACAAATCTCTTCAAGTCAGCAACTACACCTATCTGATCTTCTTGTGTGTTTTCATAAATACTTTAAGTATTTGATTAATATGTTTCATGTTTTGACATTAATTGGATATATATTTTGTTGCAGGATTTAAACGGGCTGTGTTCGCAGCTTCACCAGGCAGCAGAATCATATCAATCTACTTTCTTAAAATCTAAGCAAAAGCAGCTGTGAGCAACTCTACCCACTTTATATTTCCATATCGAGTTCTCCCATTTTATTTTATTTTCTATTATGAAGTGTTTCAACCTTCATTATGACAAAAATCGATATTGTTGTAACAGTAAGAATAATGGTTATGATCTGCACAACAACATATTAAATAGAACCACTACCATTTCGGTGTATATCACTTATAAGCTATAACTTGTAAGTAAAAAGACTATATCACCAGTCACACCACGGGGAGCTGCGTTAGACTCTGCTAGGTTACAATTGTCTCATGAGGCTTACACCAAAAGTCTTGCAAGTGAGTAAAATAAAGCTTACTGTTTTCTGTTTGTTAATTAACTAACATCAAAAATAGAACTGATACAACCATTGCAAAAGGTCTAATTAACTTGAAGAATATGCCAGGTGTACGCTCAGTACCTCCTAACCCGTATAAATTACAATGAATCACTAATTAAATTCCTAAAGAATGCACCACAACTTGTATTTACAAAGATAGAAGAAAATAGTACATAGGTAAAGTTTAGATTCTCAAAACATGAAAATCTCCTAGCTTTATATGTGATTGTATTCTAGAAACTCTGTTTGATAGTCCACTTTGTTAATGAGATATGTACAATCACATTTGCAGAGTTATAAGGAACACAAAGGAGTACATATGCAGCGCTTTGGTGACTGTTGTGGATCATTTAAGATCAGTTTCAGCTAATCTTGATCAACATTTATCTACAACTAGCTCAATCTACCAAACTGATAAGAAATTAAGGCTACTAAATCAAGTGAGTCACATTAATCACCTCATGGAACTTGCATTATCTGATTATATTGATCGACTTGTTTATTGATTTACCCAATAGAAGTTGCTGACCTGCCAAGATTATTCTCACAAGATTGCTCTAGCCAAAGTTTCCGAGAGGGAATACAATCCAAAATACAACTCTCGTTATATCAGACCACGTACGACTTTAGTCTTTTTTTTACAGTTTGTTTCCACTTACTAATGCCTGATATACAATATTATGCCAAAATCAGCCATCTCAGATGTCAAAAATATTAACGAAGATGATGAATTTGTCGTGGATGAAGAAGTCCCACTCTTTATGTACACTTGTAGCCGTTACAAGCCACCATCACTTCTTGAGAGTTCAATAGTTCCAGGTATATATCCATGACATCTGGATAGACACCAATGTTTCTTTATTTTACTAGTCTCATTGTTGTGCTATGTTCTTTTCCAGTTTTGCCCGTTAACGATAACCTATCTGCTCAGCCAAAATCTCAAGATTTTCTGTTACAGGTGATGTGTGTATATCAATAATTTGGTTAAGGATTTCTTGTTTATGAAGATAGACATAGACAGATGAGTAACTGATACGCAGGGTTAAGTGTTGCTTTTAATAATTGTTAATTTGTTCTCCAAGTTAGGGTTGTCCTATTTAAATAAGGCTTGTAGTCACCGTGTAGGAGGTGTGGATTGAGTTTATTGTTATTTTACTATTTTAATAAGAGCCCAGCCCAGCCCAACATTCTGTCACCTCTTGATCCGTATCACTACTCCCCTCCCCACAACACACCTTGTCCTCAAGGTGTGGCTTCAAACTCTAGTTCAATCAATCTTAGCTCCAGGATTCCATGGTTTGGGTGGACCTTCCATCACGTCTGCCTCTTATTCCTCTGGGTCTATAAGTAGACTAAGGCACCTCAAATCCTTCTCTGGACAACGATGACCCAGGCCAAGCTTACCATTACACCAAAAACATAAACCCTTAGCTCTTTTATCCGCAAACTCAGCATCACTCAAGTGTTTTGTCTATGTAAGATCCCCAACTACAACATCTATATCCCCAACTGTTGATTTAGTACCAAACCCAACTCCGCACTTGAAATCTCCTTTAACAACCTCAGCCCTGTCGCTAGCTCTATCATCATCAATCATATTTGCTAGTTTAAGTATTATATAAACCCCGCGGTTGTAACAATCGAACCGCGGTACGTATCTCTGGCTTTAATCCGTTTATGAAAGTACTGTTGAGTCTTGGATTCGCTGACCAAATTTGCTCGCTGACGTATGTCGTCAGCGAGTGTTTAGCGAGTCCAGTGACTCTTCAGCGGGTTGGATGTTGCCCAAATTGTTGGTCAAGGCGGGAAGATTTCAAACCAGATGATGACAAAACTCACATGGTGGTTCTTCCAACTGTAAAATACCTTATATGGTAAAGATAAAAGTTGGGACCAAAACAAGGGTTTTCTCTCTCATACCCGTTTTGGTAAAGAAGCCAAGGGCCCTTGCATAAAAGTACAAGGAGCCAATGGGACGTCGACAACCACCATCTATCACCATCAAAGGAAGGCTGTGTTGACCTAATTTTTCCTCTATAAAAGGCAACACAGCCGCATTGTATCAAGTGTGTTTGTCACCTCAAAAGTGTGTGTCACTTGTAATTGTATAAGTTTTTAGTGTGTCTAGACTTAGCAATTACTTTGTTCATTTGTATTCTTGTAAGTCAAGTTTGTAATATCGATCATGTATTCATCGTTTAATCAATGATACATATGATTATACTTGCATAGATTTATTACATTTGAACTTGTCTTTATTCTTGTTGTTTACCTTCTTATTTACTTTCTTGTCTAGCTTAATTATAACATAAGTTGTGCATTCGTGGACTGTCAAGTACTAATCATGATCCGTTCAACAATTCCCCCCAACTGCGTCGCCATCCTCTCGAACAAGCTCACATATTCCCGTACAGTGCTTCCTACTTAATGGACAAGAACTGCTCATACAAATCCCCAGCTTGAGAAGGTTGAAAACGGTCCAAAATACAAGCCTTCAGCATATCCCAATGATGAAAAGGTTCCCGCCGCTCCCTCCAACGAAACCAATAACGCCTGATCTTCCAAACAAAACGCAGTAGCCCGCAGCCGATCCCCTAGTTGTGTGAACCTTTGGACATCAAAGAAGCGTTCCATCTTATAAATCCAACCGTACACATCGTCACCTCCAAATAAAGGCATCTTCAGCTTCTTGAGTCGGTAATCAGCCCTAACAAGAGGCTAACCCCCAGTAAAAGGCTGACCCCCAACCCTAATCCCCTTAAAGAAAGAATCATTTCCCCCGTTCAATATACGAGAACCAGATGCCCTGTTCGTATCAGATCCCTCAAAACCAGAAGCTGGAGGACGATGACCCTCTTTGAAGATACCCTCCTTCCCATTACCACTACCCCCATAATCTAACCTACTGTTCGAGTAGCTGCCACTGAAACTCAGGGATTGAAGTCACAGACGAAGCTGAAAGAGTTGGTGTCGACTGAGAAGTCGAAGCTGGGGTTAACGGCTGAGATGGTGTTAGTTTAGCAAGTGCTGCCAATAATTCTGAATGTGCCATCAAAAACTCCGAACGTCTTTTATCACCTATTGCAGTCAACTGATCACACGTCCCCTTCAATCCTAACAGAGCCTTTTCAATAGTCTCCAAACGCGACTCCGTTGTAACCAGAAATTGTTGAGTGCTGAGTTGAAATTGCTCAGATGCAGCACGTAACTGCTGCACTTCCCTTTCCAAATCAGACGCCTCTGTTGATGAAGATGTTTTCTTCGGACACATTCCTCAGGTAGCAAGATGGTAGAGGTAGCAAGATGGTAGCTCTGATACCAATTGGTACGGTACAGACCAGATCTTCACAACAAAAGAATGTAAGACAAAAAAATAACTAACAAAAGTCGGCTGTTGTATTATTAGATAGATAAATACTGAGTTTGAGTCTTAGCAGCTCCGAATGAAAAAAGACCGTGAATAATAACTAAACACTAATAATTCTCCAATGACCTAAAACACGGTGGCTAAAAGCCTTATTTAAATAGGACATAACCCTACCTCTAACTTGGAGACCACATAAAAAGTAAGTAAGTAAGTAACTGCTCAGTGCCACTTTTCGCGGGTTTTGAGCCCCAATACCTTTACGGTGTATGGGGGAGGTTAAGATGTAGGCAGACTTTACCTCTACCTAAGTAGAAAGGCTGCTTCCAGTTTCTACCTAAATGGTAGAAAAGGCCCCCCAACCTTTGCATGGGATGAGGATCGAACCCATGACCTCTGTCTCCAAAGACAAGGATGTTTACCACTGATCCAACCATGCTCCTTTTACTTGGAGACCACATAATTAACTAATAATAATAAACCGTAATTAATTAATAAGGGCCCAGCCCAGCCCAACCTTCTGCCACCTCTTGATCCGTATCAGTATCTAAACTTTTCCAATATATGCAGGAGAAGAGTAAGAGAAGGGGTGGTATATTGTTTAGGAAGTCACAATCCGACAACGAAATATTGTCTGTAGGTGGAAGTCGAAGAATATGATTATATAATCTAGTTTATCAGAATTCACATAATAAATGATGTGAAGCTTCCTCAATGTACGTATTAGTCCATTGTCATGGGTTTGTGGTCATCATGACAAAAAGAAGTTAAGTTGCAACTTTTTAAACAAATTGATTAGTGTGATACTTCAAAATGATTGAATTGGTCCGTACATGACAAACATGTATATGATGTACGGAAAGATCATTACTCTCGGCTAATACAGGATGAGCATTAACAAATACTAATAAAAATGCTCATCAACAAATTAAGTTATGCATATTATTTATAAAAAAAATGAAGATAAATGTTATATCGATCGAAATGGATAAATTTATTGTTCAAAAAATTAAAATTTGTGATAAAAAAGATACACAGATTCATGTTTTTTTCATTGAGAATCCACAAAATATTTGCAGACGGACTTTTTCTTATGTGAGCTAAGTGACATGGTTTATTTTCTAGTTAGATTGATTGGGTTTGTCAAATGTTTGATGCATTGTTTTTTCTAGTTAGATTGATTGGGTTTCTCAAATGTTTGATGCATTGTTTTCGAGCGATACTATGGACGAGAATTGTTCATTTTCTTCTCTTTTTGTTTGTTGAGCAAGGTTTGTGCGGTCTTGTAGCTGAAGAAAAATATGGCTCATACACCCCAAAACCAATAGACATAGGATTATGTCGGGATATAATTACACTTTCTATATATTGGTTCGAGTAATATCTATATCTGTACAATATAATGAAGAAGTAAGCCTCCTCTAGCTTATTATCCTTAGATTTCCCTGTTAAGTGTTACGGATAGTTTCTTGTATCTACTTTAACATTGCTGTACAATATTTCGATCGTCCACACATTGGGTTGTCTCTATCTTCGATTGAGTTCCTTCTTCATACACATTGGTGGCTACAATACTTTCATCTCTGATAACAGAATCATTCACTCTATGATTAGCCTTCTTTGCCTGCAATTTCAAGAAATTAAACAAACACTAGAATGAGCTTCTATTGTAAGTATATTCCTCTACCGTTTTTTTTTTTTTTTGTAAGTATATTCCTCTAACTACATACTTGATGACAACACTTTCATATAGCATGATCATATCAGTTAGATGGAAGTCACCTTATACAATTCATATTGATTCTGAGAAACAAAAAATAAAATAAGTATACATACTTCGCTTTCCCAATTAGTGCGTACAGTCAAAATCGAAAGGGATAGCGCTTGTGTGCATAATGCTGCAATGATCCCCAACCAAAGCCCCTGCATAATTGCAGAAAATTACTAAGAAAATCTTTCAAATGAGTGCTGTTAATTGGAATAAAACACAAATGTCCTTGCCTTTCCTCCCATATGAAATACAAAAGCAAATAAGACAGCCAAAGGAATTCCAATAAGATAATAAGCTCCCAAATTCACAATTGCACCTGTCTTCTGTCGTCCGCTTCCTCTAACAGCACCTAGCCAATTGAAGTCAAAATGTATTTGTAATTTGAAAGGAATTAATGTTAATGTAGTATAAAAGTATAGATAATAGATGTGAGTATATATGGTGACACCGGTCACATAATTGATGAAATTTTTTTTGAAACAGTGTTTTTGGGAGCGTGTTTTGTCACACAAGTTTTCGCAAAAAATTTTTTATAGAAGCGGGTAAACCGGCTTTTCAAAAGCCGGGTTCAATAAAGTTGGTTCGAGACCAGCTTTCCAAAATCCGGGTTCAAAAAAGGGACTTTGAAACCGGCTTTTCAAAAGCCGGGTTCAGAGTTGTCAGGTTGATGTGACGACACGAGCAGAAAGCAACAGTGGACATTGGCACTAACTTCGAAACCGGTTTTTGAAAAGCCGGTTTCGAAATTTGTATATATATATATATATATGTTTCCTTTGCAAACCATATATGTGTATGTATACGAGGTGAAGAAGAACAAGTCAATAAATTAAAAAAAATATGGCAGGTCAAGCATCTTCTGGTAGTGGTGCATACCCAAATATCACTAAGGCTGGAGCATGGAACTCCATTGAGTCTCACATGGCTGCCGATTTCAAGGTTCAAAAGGACGTGGAAGGCATAATTGATTGTTTAAAACAAAGAAAGTCGGCTTTCGAGGCCGAACTTGCAGAACGTAACACAGTGATCAATCCGAATAAAATAGACCGAAGGTATTTGATGTATCTGCAGTCGAAGGTCGAATGGATGAACATAACCATTAACAATCTTACTCATGGCTCTATGTCAATAACGAGCCAACTTGATGAAGCGCAGCGCTTTCAACCTTCATTTGGCCAGGTGGGTAGGCGGCCTGACGGTTACGTGACTGATCCGGGAGAGGAATACGCAACACAAGACCCCGAACGTGCAGCCTCACCTCACTATGAGCCCGGTGAATACATTCACCGTAATGACGGTGACTGTTGGCATTTATGTAGTTGTTTCTTTTTTCAATAAAATTGAGTTGCAACAATAAAATGTTGTTTTTTATTTTTTTGTTTTTTAAAAAATTAGTGACAAAAGGATACCGAATAAGAAAAAACAAACATAAGTTTCATATTGAAACTGCCTAAAAAAGATTAAAACAGCATCATCTTACATTAAAACACCTAGGAATTCAGGAACTAAACTTATTAAAACAAAACACAAAAACAACACAAACTAACGGAAACAGATAAGCGACAACATTATTGTCATATTCAAAGGCCAGGGCATGTCTTCTTGTTATGGCCCAATTGACCACAAACACCACATCTAGCTTGTTGCCTTGAGGTTGAAGATCTGCTGGTAGAACTCTCATCCATCTCGTTCCGGTACTGTCTGGTGCGTCTCCTACCCCTTTGCGTCACCATTTTTTCTGGGTCTCCCTAGATCTGCCAATCTACCTGCACCCAATAATTCACCTCTCGGAGGGGAGCAAGTGCGACATTATACTGATTTATCCACGTCCTAGTTGTGTACCTCTTACTTGGAAGATTAGCAGCTCTCTCTTGTCTATATCCGCAAATAGCAATGGCATGAGAACATGGAAACTTTTGATGTTGCCAAGCTACACAAGAGCATTTTTTCCTATTCTCGCCCATGACAACATTGTAACTGTACTCGCCTTGTGCATTTCTTTGGTTTGTTCGAACCGTGTAATTTCCTGTTCGTTCATCAAACACTTCCACCTTATGGCTTGTTGAGGCTCTTTCACGCATTTGATAAACCTCCCACATTTTGTGAGCTAGTGGTGGGTTCCAACTACTGGCCTTCCGGTATTAGCTGACAAAATGGTCTCTTGTCCAAGTAAAAGTGCTCTCAATTAAAGCTCTAATAGGTAGCATTCGAGCCTTACCAAGGATATTGTTTTGGCACTCGGCAATGTTCATCGTTAAGTTAGCCCACCGACGAAGCCCCGAGTCATGCCTTAGACTCCACTTATCCAAACCAATGTTCTCAAATACGGCCAAACAGCATCATCTTCATCTTTGACTTGATTAATCGCCCAAGTATACTTGGATGATTGGGATGTCGAACCGATAACCCAAGCCAGATTTTTGATTCTCCTGTTCTTGAAGTGCGAGTTCACGTTGCTACAAACGTGCCTCAAACGATACCGATGATGCCACCCCTCAATTTGGTTCACTGCATTAAGAATGCCTTGGTGACGGTCTGAAATGATACACAAATCATCCTGCCGCTGGATCCGACATGCTCTTCAAAGAGATTTAGAAACCATGCCCAACTTTCATTAGACTCTTCATCAACCAAGCCAAAAGCGACCGGCAATAGTTGTCCATTGGCGTTCTTCATCACTACAGTTAGCAACTTACCCTTGTAGCTGCCTTTCAAATGAGTGCCATCGACAAAGATCACCGGAATACAACGTTGGAAATCCCTAATTGCCGGTCCAAACGCCCAAAATACAAACTTGAATGTATGTATATGGCTTGAATTGGTTGGAGAATGGAGCCATTCCACAACAGTGTCTGGGTTAGCACGTTGTAATTCAGCAACATACTTGGGCAATGCATCAAAGTTACTCGGCCAAGTTCCATACAACCTTTCAATTGCTAACCTTCTTGCATTCCACGCCTTGGCGTAGCTCACATCAACATTGAAAGTTGTTTTTACTTGCGCCTGGATCTGTCTAACTTTTAAAGTTAATTCCTCACGCACTTGCGACAAAATTTCAGAAGCAATCATACTTGTTGTCATACATCGGTTGTTGTTAGATATCACTTCTCCATAACAATTGTGACTCTCCACCCACTTTGTGATCTAAAACAATCCTAACCTGTTTCTGTTAGACCCAACTACAACCCACCTACACGGGACCCGGTCCATGACACCACGATAATTCTTCCCCCTGGTCATGCACTGTGCTTTCCAAAACGTTGGCCTCGTATCCATAACAATAAGTTTTTTGTTTTCTCTTATGTTCCAAAGCCTAACAGCGTGTACAAACTCCGCCTTGGTTTGAAAAAACATTCCTTTTTCTATCACATTTCTTTCTTGCGACCAAAATACCACATCTTCTTGAACTTCATTGAATGGCATTAGACGATCTTCATTATCATCTACAAGATTAAGAAGTTGTTCATGCTCCAAAGGACCTTGTACATGAGCCCCTTCTTCTTCTTCATCTCCAGATACATCCTCATCAACGCTATATGCGTCGATGGTATCATCGCTTGTATAAGGTGCCTCGTCACTTGATCCACCACCCATTGGGTCAATTTCATGATCTTCAACATGTTCATCGTCTTCATCGTCATTGTCTTCGTCACCGTCATTATCTTCATCACTTTCGTTGTCTTCATCATCTTCTGGCTGGTTACTCCCTTGAAAAAAACACTGGCTTTGAGTCAAGCTTAACAACTGGTTTGTAAAAGTAGGCTCGAACTTCACTTCAAATTGCACTTCACCGAGATGATAAATCATTGCCAAAGTATTATCATCCGTAATTAAATTCCTAAAAGGAACACCCTTAAATTCATACCACAAATATAATTGCAATTTGAAGTCTTGTTTTGAAACACCAAAACAACTGTAAGTCATATCACAAATTTGTGAATAAGTCATTACGTGAAAAAGTGGGAAACTTATTCTTTTCGATGGATCTCCATTTTGAAGGATCCCATTTACGAATGATACACGGTCATCCCATATTAACAGAACTACAATTGGGTTGAATGATGATGAAGATGTCATTTTTTATAAATATAACTATTAAAGTGTTTGAAATGTTATCTGAAAATATTTGTTGAAATACTGATAATGATTCAAGATACATCACATATACTATATATAGATAAATAATGAATTAGGTTTACATGTGGTATTAGGGTTTCACCAGGTCCTAACACGTGTTAGGGTTTCGGCCGAAACCGGCTTTTCAAACGCCGGGTTCAGGCTTTAGTCACATCGCACTGTACCAGTCAAAGATTCTCTGCAAGTTGCTACTGTTCCACTTGACAACTCTGAACCCGGCTTTTGAAAAGCCAGTTTCAAAGTCCCTTTTTTGAACCTGGCTTTTGGAAAGCCGGTTTCGAACCAACTTTATTGAACCCAACTTTTGAAAAGCCGGTTTACCCGCTTCTATAAATTTTTTTTGAGAAAACTTGTTTGACAAAACACCCTCCCAAAAACACTGTTTCAAAAAAAATTTCCATAATTGATAGATACATTAATTTAAAGCAGCTCATTGATAATTCATAGACTGGATTTAACCTGAAAGCACAGATTGGATGCCTTCAATAAAATGAGATCCTGCAAGAAGCAGCAGCATTTGTCCAATGTAACTCGCAACTTCTTTGTCGCTACTATAACAATAACCCCATAATTTTCGGCCTGAAATCAATATTATTGCACCAAATACACCTTCAGTCACCGTAGAAAACATGGAAACATGTATTGCTACACGTGCTACTTGTGCCCGTCCAGCACCTAATTCATTTGAAACCCTTACGCTGCAAACAATATGGAACAAATGTAAGAAAACAAACAAATTAACTTGATATCCGATTACGTTGAATGCTCAATATCACCTTGTAGCACCGCCTAAACCAAGAGGAATTTGGAACATCATTGCGGCTATATTCAAACTGTCACACAGATAAATCACATCTTTAGATGACAAAGTACATAATACAGAACTCAATGTTTTGCGTAAAAGCCATCGATTAACCTTATAGAAAGAACTGAAGCTTCAAACTGTGGATTAGGAAGAAGACCAGACAGCAACACCATCATCTCAAATGACCATATCTCTAAACTGATAAAACATGCAAGCAATGACGAGTTTCTTAATATGGGTTGACAAGAAAGGCAAAACTTTCTTTACTGTATATGAAAAGTTACTTCTGGATCTTCTCTAAACAAATAAAGATAGTATATTGGCCCATTCATACCAGTTTAGTGAGAGCTCAAAAGCTTTTGTAAACATCATCGATAAATAAAGGATGTTTTTAATGGCGGCCCTAATAACTTGCATAAAAAGTTCGTATGTTGCATATAAAAAGTCCACCTCCTAAACAATGTTATGCACACATGGTTGTCATTAGCAAATATAAGTAACAACCAATGTTGTCTTCCACGGATCTTGAGTCTCAATACCGTCTTCGACTATGGTATGGGGGAGGTTGAGATGTAAACGACATTCACCCTACCTAAGGTAGGTTGTACTAAAGGTAGAAAAAAACTTCAAGCCTTGCTCTACATGAGCTGTCTCTAGAGGCAAGGACTGTCATTAGCAAAACTTATAAATATATGAATCTAGAGCCTTTACCAGCATTACCAGATCATGACTGCAGAAGGAATTGCAAGCTTCAAAAAGGTTGGAATGTTAATGAAAGCGTCTTTTGAGAAGCCAGTCCAAGTCTTCTTACACAAAGATGCAACACGAACATAAACAGATAAAAAGATCACATTAATCCAAAGGGAAATTGCATTAGCCAATGCTGCACCTTTACTTCCCAACCCAAATTTAAATACCATAATCCAACATAGTAAAACATGAAGCACAGTCGTAATCCCAGTGATTAACATCACAGGAATAACATTGTTTTGAGATTGTAGAAAACGAACAAGGCATTGGAGTAATGCATATGCAAAACGACAAGGGATCATATATCTTGCGTATAACCCGGCTTCAGCTGAGATTTCAGGATCCTGCCTCATGAACACAAGCATTTTTTTTGCATAAAACCATATAACCGCTAGAGGGACACTAACTGACATTAGAACAATCATCGCTCTTTGCATATGAATTCCTAACAAGTGATACTTTGTTGCACCAAAAGATTGACCACAAAATGTATCTAAAGCACTTGACAGTCCAACCTATTCACCATCGAAATAAAATTAAACTTTAAGCAATTGTTAAAGCAGGGGAAAAGCAGGGACAAAAAAAAGATGCATATAAAACCAACCATTAAACTTAAACCAGTGACAGAAGTAAAAGAAGTAGCCACTGAAGCACCGGAGAGAGCCAGCTTCCCCAAATGACCAACAAACACTAGCGAAATCATTGATAACGCACACACCAGCAGATTCACAATAATCAAAGGCCCTGCTAAGTATAACAGTTTCTTGAATTCACAAAATATCTTCTCTTTGCTGTTGGACGCCATCCTCTTTTCTGAGTTTTGACCCAAATGTGGTCTTTGATGCTCATCCTCTTCCATTCCTAATATATTTTTTTTGTCAGTAATCGAAATGGCAATTACATATATAGTGAGATGTAACCTCTAGCACCAAGTTGTTCTTAAGATATCTCCTATCAATGTTATTATACATCACATTGTCTTACATGCATTATAAATTTAGTGATGCTTTAACCTCTAGTATTCGATGTAACCTCTTGCACCTACTTGTTAATAAAAAATATAACTTTTGTCCCATTCGTTTCTCTTCAAATAAGGTTGTTAAACTCTTAAGAGTCACGAGTCGACGCTTACGAGTCGAGTCCTTTTACACCAAAAACGAGTCGACTCGTTAGGTGACTCATTTTTATCCAGATTCTTACGAGTCGCTGCGTGAGCTTGGAACGAGTCACGAGTCGCAAACTTATAATTATTGTAGATTGATACTATGGTGATATATATATATATATATTATATTTAATTTTCTACATTATTTTGTGTGTTATCTATGTAGTTTTGATTATTTTAATGCAAACTTAGATTAATTGTAACTTTATGTCTCAAATCTATTGAATATGTAATATTTTGGTAAATTTATTAAGGAAAAATCCATAAAAAGGTAACCTATTTACATGAATTTCCTATTAAAGGTAACCTATTTTCTTTTTGTCTATTTAAAGGATCCAATTTTCAAAAAGTTCCTAATAAAGGGTATCTTGTTAGTTTTTGACAGGCGGAGCTCGTTAAGTGATACGTCATCGATGCCACATCATCAGTTTGCTGACGTGGCACTTTGACTTTTACGTGGCACTTGACTTAACTTGACTTGGACCGGTTAAAGTCAAGTGCCATGTCAGCAAAACTGATGATGTGGCATAGATGATGTGGCACTTAACGAGTTCCGTCTGTTAAAAACTAACGAGATACCCTTTATTAGGAATTTTTTGAAAAATTGATCATTTAAATAGACGAAAACAAAATAGGTTACCTTTAATAGGAAATTCGTGTAAATAGGTTACCTTTTTATGGATTTAACCCAATTTATTAAGATAACGAACTTATATTTTGCTTCTAAAAAGTTCACATATATATATAATTATACATTATGTATTACTTAAAAATGTCAAGACTCTTACGAGTCAAGTCACGTTCCGAGTCACGAGTCAAAGAATCATGTTTTCGGGTAGAGTCAAAAGTTACGAGTCGACAACTATGGTTTTATTATTAGAGACTGTATCCTGGTAGACCCTCCAGATATTTATATACCTTACTATCCAGTACCCTCACGATGTACGGTAGCTGTATAGATGATAGCATAAAGAAATTCGAATATGATTCTTACACGATTCGTGAATATGAAATAAATTGTGCTTAACGTATAATAATGATCAAAGCTAAATTATAATAAACAATAATGATATATATATATATATATATATAATATGTTTGGTTAGAGTTTTGGATTTACCTTAATTTTTTAGAACCACGTCAAAATCAGAACTTGTAAGCATAATAGATGATGGCAAATAGCCTTGTATTTTCGGATCGTAAACTCAATATTTTGATGTTTTCATGTTAATAACTTTACTTTAGTTCATAAAAAAAAACACTAGAATATAAAAACTTTAATTTAGTAATATTAAAAAAACCATCGAGTTCTCTACTTGCAGGTTTCGTTCCTAAGTTTAATAAATTACAGTTGTGTGTCTGCGGTTCAAAGAAGTTGTATGTCTGTGGTCCCCCAAAGATTTGATCAACAAAGCTGAACGTTTCTCCATGCGTTTGGTTATCAGTATCTCTGAAAAAACTTTTTATGTCTGGGAAACATGATTCGCTGACCACATACTCACTGTGTCTGCCACTTTGAGGCCACTGTGGTTGGCTATTAGGATAGTCGAAGAAACTTGTAGTGTCCACAAAACGTGATTAGGTGCCCACATATTCTTTGTGTCTCCCACTTTAAAGCCATTGTGGTTAGCTTTCAGGTTCGTCGAAGAAACTTGCAGTGTCTGGGAAACGTGATTGTGTGCTCACATATTCACTGTGTCTACCATATTGGCCCTTTGCAAAGAATGACGGCTACGAAAAATGATCGGAAAACGCCCCCATAGACTTGGTATCCTGGAAAGTCAGTCAGGAAAATTGCACCGACTTGGATTTTTGAAGACTGGAAGGTGCTATGTTTGTCGTTGGTATGTTAATGCCGGGCACCTGCAACAAATAATAAATGAATTAATTATACTTCGATATATACTAACAAATAGGGTGCACTTACATAAAAGATAAATCAACTAATTATACTTCGAATTTCGATTACTTGAGGCATTTTTTTCTTTGACCCGATTGGTCTTGCACGTTTATTTTCTATAACGGAAGGGTCATTGATGTTGGTTCTCCTCGGATAGACGATGTCTTTTATTTTTGATATCCAGTTTTTCCTTTGGGCTTCCGTTGCTTCAACTTTACCTTAACATCCTCTACTAAATCATCGATACATTCGTCATCGTCTCCATCTTTTCGATGATCATTGTCTGGTAGGCACGTCGACGGTGTTAACTCTAGCTTTTTCCAAAAGCCATCTATCTTATCAACCTCAACACGTTTGCCTACATTATTTAAAAGTAAATATAAATTTTTTGCATTTAAAAAAAATTCAAGTATGGAATATTTAAATATACTTACTTTAATGCATGTATGAGGCTATTTGGCAAGCACATGGTAGCCCACAACTAGCCCGAACCTTATACCCGCACTTTTTCCAGTCTTTACCCATCTTATTTTTGAATCGATCAATTTCTTCAACGATAATATCCAGAGTTGTCATAGATACAACACAAAGCAGGTCCTTCAAACATGGATAGTTGTGTTTACCGTGTCTATAAATCCTGCTCACTTCTAGTTGTCCCTTGATTTCTGTGTGTTGACAGACGTGGATAGAATTAACACATTTAATGATTCTGTAAAATATACATTGGCCCTTCAACTCGGACTTCAGGAGTGAATGCTCAGCCTCAACTCTGTTTGTAGTGTATTTACGGTAGTTGAGATGTTGATCGTCCCAAAAAGACACAAACTTTTCCTTGTACGGGGAAAGCCACTCCTTCTGCAGGTACTTGGATCTCTGTAAATATAATATTGGGTTAAGACATGTGGATATATGTGATTTACCAACAAAAAAAATATATATTCATGTGCACTTCACAACTTTCTAAATCTTTTCCCATCTTCTCTTTTAAATCTTTTTCATTTTCGGTGCACTCTTCTAGTGTCCGCGATTCATAAAGTTTTTTCCCCCACCCGTAAAAAGGCCCCCATTTGCCTTGCTCGTTGAATGCCAATGTTCCTCCATATGTGGGTACTACAAAGTAAATGTTTTGCTTCCGGCATAACAGTTTTGCATGCTTTCATGTGGGCCAGATCTCTGTCGGTAAGTACGACACATACAAAACCCTTCACCTAGGGTCGACTTTAAACACTCCAACACCTATCTATAATTATGCTCCTGTTCACTATATGCTGAAGATCCTCTTTGTTAAAGTCACCCCGACAATACGGACCAACGACATGTTGTACAAGTTGGTTTTGGACGTAGCGTCTATTTGGATAACCTAAGAAATTCAAGCCACAACTCAAAGGATGTCGGATGTATAAAAAACAGATTTTGCAACCGACCAGATGTACTATTTGTGGTGTAATAGTACAAGTTTTTGCTCTTGTAGCAAAGGGAACATAACCTGCGATGGTTGAACAAAATGGCGTAGGTGGTGATGTGTGAAATCGCGTTTTATAATTTATAAACACGAATCACCTAGCGACTGACTACAACACACTTACATGTAGTAGACCTGTTCGTATACAGTATAGTTAACTGGGTAAATCCTATGTCGATCACAAGGACTAAAGTTACATAAATTGTTCAAATAATGCAATTCAAATTAAAAGGGGGGGGGGGGTGATGACCAAATTGTCACGTTGCTTTTGAAATCCGTTAGTAGATTGAGAATCAAGTTAGTAATTCCGATGAATTAATTGAAAAGAGAGTTTTTGTTTTTAAACAATAAAATTAAAAGTCATCTACCTCAAATCCACTGGACAACAGTTCGGGTTGCTCATGATTAAGCTCAAATTCAATTTAGTTGACAATGATAATCGTGACCAAATAAAGACACATACTAGTACCACCAACGTTTATAAAATCATTTGAATCACCTAATTAATCGGTTCCTTTGTAAAATCTTGTACCACCAATGCTTTATACAATTTCCCTAAACAACTAGTTTATTTGATTATCGAATTAACAATTGTATCTATGTGAAAACAACGTGGTACCACCCACCATTAATCAACAAGTTAACAAAATGAATCCTTTTATTAAAATGACATTCACTATCATACCATGAATTAGTGACAACCGATTAAAGATAAACAATTGAAATCATATATATATTTAACTAGTACCACTAACGAAGAACATATATATCACCAATATCAGTATAATAATTAATAAAGAATCAATTCATCAAGATCTCGACACAATAATAATTGAAATCAACATTGAATTAATAAAATAATGCAACCGTCACATAATGTCTTATTTCATCTCGGTAGATGATATTGGTGATATAAGTGTACTTCCCCTTATAGCTCAATGGTTGAGCACCAGCTTTTCATGTTGGAAGTTTCGAGTTCGAGACATGAAAAGGACATTTCAAAGGTGTTTCACAAATAAATTCCTCCAGTGAAGCAGGGTTTTACCCCAATTAAATGGCGTGCCTTCAGGCGGTTTAGTTAGGAGTTTCTCCTCCTACTAGGTATTGAGGGTAAGGGGGCTCTTTAGCGCGGACCCGGTTAAGACAACGTAAGCTAGATCCCCTGTTGCAAGCAAATGATCCACACTTTTCAAAACAAAAAGATGATAAAATAAATTAGCTACTCATAACAAGATAAATAACACTAACAATTATTTAATATTATCTTATAAAGCATTTTGCCTTTTTTTTTCAAATCTCAATTAAATAATTGAACTACCTAAATTACCTTTCTTCCTTATTCACTAATTTAAATATCTCTACCTAATATACCTATAATACCCTTAAATCTCAACTGTTCATTTTTCTCTTTCTTCAAAATCTCAACCACTCATTTTTTTTCTCTCCTCCATAAATCATTTTATTCTTTTAATTCATTCAAAATCTTTTATCTCAAAAACTGTATATCAATAAATTATAAAAATTGTATGGGTGTTCTTAAAACTTCATACTCTTTCATTTTGACGAATTTTTAAATCCCAGGGCAGAGCCCGTACGGTTAAGTCATTTGGCTATCATACTTTATGTCTTGACCTTATCACCCCACCATCTCAACACCGCAACGCGCGGGCACTATTTGTCATTAATATAAAATAATTCATACTAATATTGTGTGAAAATAAAGTCTTGTATCAATATAGCTTAACAATTAAAATAATAAAATAAAAAGAATTCGTACTGAGATTGTCCGCGGCTGCTGCTTACTGAAAAAATAAGAGATTGACCCCTCTTGTCTTCTGCGGCTCCCCCTCTTCAACCAGACTCAAAATCAATAAAAAGAGTAGATATAACAAAACTGCTTTGACTTTTGATGCCCAAATTGGGCTGACAACTTCATGCCCAACACCCCTCTACTTATTTTCTCTTGTTGTCTAGTATATATGGCCTTTTGATGGAGAGCCCAAAATAAATTGCAAGCCTTTTTCTTCGTTTCTTATCCGTGAGTAGAGGTGCAACAATCGGTTAATCGGTTCGGTTAACTTTATGTAGCAACCGATTTCGGTTATTTTTTTTTAGAAAAAAACCGATTACGGTTAACCTATATCGGTTAATAACCGGTTTTTAAGTTTTAAAACTCAAACCTATTTAACCGGTTTCGGTTAATATTAACCGGTTAACCTATTCTGTTTTTTATTTAACCGTACATTATTATAAAGAAACACCACTCCAAACCTCCGTCACCATCTAAACACTCTCTCTGCTTTGCCATTTTCGTTTTTTGAGTAAAACCCACAGAAACATTACATCAATTTCATAAAACCCAGTGATTTGTTAAACAATTTATTAGATCGAATAAGAAACTCGAAAATCACTCTTTTCCTCTTGTGATTTTCGCCTAGATCTAAACCACTATCGAATCCAACTCCCAAATCTAAACAAACTCTAATTTAGTTAAATAATTGTTTTGTTTAAAAAGCTTTGAGGTGGCAGAGGCGGTAATCAGACGCCACTATTCTGGTAATCAGACGTCTATATATGTATATACATGAGTGTATGTATATATATATATATATATTGATTGAATCATTGAATGTAGATATATGTATATATAATATGTGATTAATAAGAAATAAATCGGTTAACCGGTTATTATCTGAGACAATTAACCGGTTATAGGTTAACCGGTTATTAATCTATTTTGGTTTTGAAAAGAGTAATCCATTAGTTACTGACGGTTTCTAGTAACCTATAATCGGTTTTTACTATTCCAGTCACTAACCAATTTTGGTTATCGGTTAACTTTCGGGTCAGTTAGGTTAACCGGTTTTTTCGTACATCTCTATCTGTGAGGTCGTTTTTATGTGCGGTCAAAACATTTAACCAAAATGTCAAGACATGGACATAATCTAATAATCTCATATACCGTTGTTGCCAGTTGCTAAACAACCCACCAGAGTGCTTGCTGCTCATACTCATGCGACATAAAATTAATATGCATCACATTCTTCCTCTTTTCCGCTTAAATCTTTTTTTCTATGATCTTGATTTAGTCATTCTCGTCATATTTTATCATATAAACCCTACAATTCAATAAACCATACATTAAGTATCAAAACTCATCAAATTATTATAAACTAAACACAAAAACAAGCGATATCGCGTAAGATTAATATAAATAAAATAGGCCATATCACGTGGTTTGTTTCAAATACCCTATTAAAGTAAATAAATATTAAAAAAATGTATATTTTATATATGTAATCTGCATCTAACACCCCACCATTGGCGGAAACATGAGGTGTCATGAAAAATACAGCACGACATGGAATTACATAGATACTGCTAAATGAAATAGAATATAATAAATATATTCCCAAATACATGAGTTCAAAGTCATAACAGTGCTAAAATAGCTTATTACAACCAAATCCATAAACAAAATAATTCAAGGCATGTAGCCTTAAAGTCTGAAAATAAATAAAGGAGCACTAATCTCCAAAGTCCAAGCCTAGCATAGCAGTCTTTATTCCTGATTAGCCTGAGTACCTGAAAAGTATACTAAAACGTGTCAACACAAAGGTTGGTGAATTCGTAGGTTTTATGTCAAAAGTCTAGTCGAAGAAATAAGTCTTTTGTCGATTTTTTTAAGTCTAACAGGTAATAATTCAATATATAACGAGCAGAGTTACGCCATAATAAGTCCAAAAATCTCAAGTCTCAATGTCTCAAAGTCCGGCCTTACGGTACCTGCCTTAGTCCAAAGTCTCAAGTCTCCAATACACATAAAAGCACGTCATATAAGCACGTCATATAAGTACGTCAATAAGCACAACAACAAAAACATATTCACACACGCACAACATGACAAAAGCACATCAAATGGCACAAGTAACTCTATACGCACAGGCTCAATATTGAACATAAAGCAGAAATCGACAAAACTGTTTAAAAAATAAGTATACTTTCCACCCCAAAACTTGCAATAAAAAGGGGGCTACGAAACTCACCCGAAAGGTGTTATGAAAGTATATCGAACGAGCACGACAAGCACAATCAAAGTCCACGACAATCAACACCTATCAATAGTACATGGCAAGTCACAATGAAAGTCTTTTGTCTTAAGTCTTAGCCTATTAGAAATGTCTTTAAGTCCATATGTCTTTATTTAACTTTTAAAACGACGTTTGTTAAAATTTACGAGACTCGAATAAACCGAACAAGAGTCTGGATTTGACACCAATGACCTTTCTTAAGTTTAAAATATATTATTTTATCAATATAACCTGATTTGAAATCATTACATAGCCCAAAATAAGTTTTACTCGAATTTAATCAAAATTAGATGAAACCGGAGATTTTAACCGAAAAGCTTACGAAACCGAAACGAGTTGAGGTTGAGCTCAACCTTATGGTTGAAATCGACCAACTACAGCCCAAAAATGTTATTTTGAAACCATTTAATCATACGTTAATCAATTGGACCAAAACTACACTTTTTGAGAAAACTAGTCAAGTTTAAGAACCGATTAAGCGCGTATGGACACGAAGGGCCAAAGAAATAGATTATATGAGTAGGAAAGTGGTTGAACTCGACCATGACAGGTCTAGTTAGACCTGGACAGAGGTCAAAATGAGTTATTACCAGAACTTGAGGGTCCGAGGGTTAAAACAAGTCATTTCGGGTCAAACTAGTAACTTTACGAGACGTTTAAGCGATAGAATCCATGAGAGGTCGACCTAGACCAGCAGAGGTCGAGCTAGACCTGCCTAAGTAATGCTAGACCAGGTAGAGGTCGAGCTAGACCTGTCCGGGGTCGGATTTGGACGCATTTTGAGCAAAAACGAACTATTTCGATGCGATTTTGTTAAAACAACGAAGATTATGGCTAGCCAATTCATACCCATGGGTCTTGGATGCACAAAAGTTACACAATTCAGTACAAAAAGGGTGATGTTCGACCGATTTCATACGTCATGTGATTGACAATTGCACAAATCTTGATCTAGGATACGAAATCGACTAGTTTTTTAGTCTTTTAGCCAAGTAAAGGATATCTTCAATATGTAGTTGCACAAAACCAATTACATGAATGCATAATATGTCAAATCGAAGCCTTAATCAAGGTTCAATTCGTTTCTTACACACAAATGTAACCGAAAGATGCACAATCCACAATCAAACGACATGATTCACTTAGCTTTTGATAAATACCGAAAAAGTAAACGTATATATACATATAGAACGAATTAAATAGATGAGGAACATCCTTACCCACGTTTTCGATGATGATTATGATAATACACACTTGTTTCTTGATCGATGATTGAAGCCTTGATTGATATACACGCGTTTAGAACCGAAAATCAATAGAAAATTTTGCTAAAATTCTTGAAAGAAAACCTTGAGTGTGTGTGTAGCTATGTGAACGACCAAAACAAGGAAAAGAGGGCAAAAGGCTTGGTCTTCTATTTATAGGGAGAGCCAAGGGAGGGGAGGTCCGTCAGACTAACGGAATGCCTGACAGTTTTAGTCCTTTTTGCTTACCGGACGAACACCGAATGTCATAGAAATGATTTGACCATATTTTATGATATGTTTTTGAATTACGAACACAACGACTAGTCACATGACCATATTTGACTCACGAAAGTATTTTAAGTCTTTATTTAGGCATTTCTATTAAACAGCTAGTCTTCCTCAAACATTCGCACCAAGTCTTAAAAAGTCTAAAACACTAGTATACAATAAAATGACATGTCTTAATCATACTTTAATCCATAAAAACTCACGTCTATAGACTTATGTTTGACGGTTACTAACATTATTCGAACGGAAAAGTACAGTCAGACGAACACTCATGTGACGGTTGTTACACTGCATTGGAGTGTCCCCATGTTTTTTGGCTGCCCACTTCTATAAGGTTTTTAGAAAATTGTGAATGTCGTCGTTGCGGCTCAAGTTTTCTGGACATTCATCTTTCAACCGCTTTACAATATGACGGGGCTCTGTACCGCAATGATATTAAACTTCCACAAATGATTTTTCAGCTTCACTCATCCTTCTTACGTAGGCGTAACCCTCCAGATTATTAGCTGAAAAGTGATTATCTCTCGTCTATAACGTTGACCGTCTAACCACCATCGCTTGTCAAGCGGCCGTCCAATCTAAAGGGGCAGTCACTTTTTACTGACCTTTTAATGAGCCCAACTAAATTTTTATCTTTTTGCCCACGAAGATTACAGACTAAGGTCATTTTATTGACAACACCATTAGAGCCGAAATTTGTTCGTCGTGTGATTAAGACATAACCAAGTGCCTTTGCTATTCTTTGGGCATAGTTGAATAGTTCTTTGTGTGAATGAAACACCTGAAACAGTAAAGTGTGCCCGAAACAAACAAAAATCATTATTGTGATAAAATTTTTAAATAAACGTTGATGTCATCATTTAATTATACCTCCACGGAGTAGAAATTGTTAGCGTCATAGTCAAATTGGGGGGCCACATCCGGGGTTTCAAATTCTTTATAAGACTCTTCTAAATGAAACTCAGAATTTTGATATCCCCGCGTATTCTCAAAAGAATCCATCTAAACACATTTATATCAATAATATGATTAAACATATATATATTAAACCTGGCAAAATGGATGGTTCGGGCATGTTTGGGTAACAGGTCAAAAGTCAAAACGGGTGTGGGTCGAAACAGGTGCGGGTCTAGGCGGGTAATTTTTGGAATGCGGGTCAAACGGGCGCGGGTAAAAACGGGTTGGATGCGGGTTGGGTACGGAAAAACCCACATTTTTTAATGATTACTATTATTTTTATAATGTCTTTATAAAATATAAAATAAATTATTTAAAGATATAAATTAATACGAGTAATATTACCATCATTTTATAAATTAAAAAATCATACAGAAAAGTCAAATATATTGTATACGATTCTATGACCGTATATATATATATATATATAGGGTAACACTCCGGTGAGAACACTTTTGAAATAAGAACAGTGAGAAGACTTAAGAACATCATTTTGAAGCTTTAAAAGTCTATAAAACTAACATAGTGCATAAATAATAATTTACGAATAAGTGTTTAACAATATATTGATCTGTCAAAATCGAAAAAATCATATTTTTTGTTGGATGCATTGTTATGATGAACATGCATCTAAGATGGATGCAAAAAAAAGAATGATTTTCTCGATTTTGACATACCAATTTATTGTTAAACACTTAAATAATGATAATTAGTTATATATTATGTTAATTTTATATACATTTAATACCATCAAAATGTAATTTTTAAATGTTCACGTTTTGATGCACATATACAACATCACTTAACTTAGGATGCACAGTCGTATTAAAGTATGCACATTTATTTCATAGATTAATTTAGGATGCACAATGAAATTAAATTATATATAGATTTGGGATGCACTATCTTACAAATAAGATAGTTGTTTCTTTTTTGGATGCTCAATTATTTCATAAGTTAATTTAGGATGCATAATTATCTATACTGTATATGGAAAGTGATATTCGTACCACAGAACTTGATTAATTTACCACTGTGATGCATTACATATTTGTACAGTATTTTATAAAATATGTACAGTGTCATAAATACATCAAAAAATGTGGTACGATTATCACTTCCCATATTATAAAGCAAAAAGTCCTTGTCTAACATTTTAAGTTTCAACATTTACTTCTCTAAAATATCTCTTTTATTAATTATATATTTACCAAATACTCTTTCTCTTTCTCTCTCCTCAAATCTCAACCAATCATCTTTTTTCCCCCTCCTTCATAAATCGTTTATTCCTCCAATTCATTCAAAATATTTTATCTCACAAACCGTACATCGATAAATTATAACATTTATATGGGTGTTCTTAAAATTTCATGCTATTTCATTAGAGATATCATTCGATATACTTTCGACGAATTTTGAAATCCAATGGCGTAACCCGTACGGTTAAAGCATTTGGCTATCACACTTTATGACCTATCATCCCCGCCATCTCACCGCCGCAATGCGCGGGTACTTACTCTCGTATTAAAAATATACATAATCTAATAAATTACTTTGGGATGCATCTTAATATATATTATAAGACAGTTAAACTAATGACTTATTAACCAATTAATTAAATCGCTCAATTTCATCAAATTGACTCTCAATTATGTCATCATTTAGATTAACTTTAAACTAAAAATCCTAATAATCATTATCCATATATATTATTATATTAGTATTTATATTAATTTGGAGAAAAAGTCTCATAAATTTACATTTTTTGTTTTCATCAATAATTTACACTTTATAAACCTGAATTGATTATCGCTTATTAACTACAAATTAAAAATCTTAATAATCATTATCCAAATATATTATTATATTAGTATTTATATTAATTTGAAAAAAAAATTTCATTGATTTACACTTTATTGTTTTCCATCAATAAATTACACTTTATAACCATGAATACTAACCATATATATTATTATATTAGTATTTATATATATTGTTTTCCATCAATATATATATATATATATATATATGGGAAAAGCGAATATAAGGCTGTCTGATACATAAGCTTAGGTGTGGAACCCCTCACATACTAATATTTTATTCTTTCTTGTTTAATGAATAAATGCATGAACCCCCATGATTTTTATGGATTAAAAAAAATAATATATATATATATATATATATATATATATTTGGTAAAATAAAATAAATATTAAAGTAAAACAAATAAAACAATATGTTTTTATTCACTAAAAATCACCGTGCATCATGAAAATTATCGTGCATCAATTGATACGTGAATCTTCGTGCAACAATCTTGTCTTATTTGTTTTACCTTAGTTATTGTTTTACAATAACTAACCCCTATATATATATATAGTAAAAAGATAAAATAAGAACCAAGTAATTGTCGAGAACTGCGAGAACTAATATTTAATTAATATGTTTTGGGGTATTACTGTCATTTAGTCAATATATTATATTAATTATTAATTCTAAATAAAATTAAATTCCCCCATGAATAGGTCCTCCTTCATTAATAATAGGCAGTTAAAAAGAAATTCTCCTATAAGCCCATCATCAACGACATGTGTACGTAAACAACACATTTACATGATTTAGCAAATGCTATGTCTTTTTAAATCATATTAATACATATGCAGGTTTAGAAAATCATTAGAAAATTTTTTAACATGTCTACCATATTTATTTACGCTAAATCAAAGAGAAACAAAGTTATAACTCATTTATATAAATGTATACATTGTGGAACACATAGGTTTAGGCTAAAACAAAGTCATAATTTTACGATTTGTTTACGAGTTAAATGTAACCATATAATCTTATATTATTAAAACATGTGTACTAGTTAAACAATTTATAGTTGTTAAAATTATTATACGTGTGTACTAGTTAAAACATGTGTACCAGTTAAAAATTATAGTTAATTATTATACGCTTATGAATTAGATCATACACATGTGTACCGGTTAAAAAGTTTATAATATTTAAAATTATTACACATGTGTACAAGTTAAATCATGTGTATCATTTAAAAAGTGTCATAGTTAAAAATGATTGAACACATGTAAATAAAGTTATTCCAGGTATGTATCACCCAAATAATTATGGTTTCAAGTTTTTTATATATTTGTGACTCACATGTTTATAAATTAAATATGATCACACGTGATAATCTTATATTATAAAAATATATCGATATTTTAGTTCTTTGCTTGTTGTTTATTAATTTATAAAAAGAAGAAACTTACATGTTTTAAAAATTTCACAAAACATAATTAAAAAGAAAGTTGATTTAATTACAAACTAAAAGGCTCTATTTTTTTTTCTCAACCATTTGTACGCATAACGCATCCCTCTTTTTTGAATTTTCCTAATTTGTAGCAATAATTACGTTAACAATAAAAAAAGAAAGTAAACAACTATAAAAGGAATAAAACACATCCATGATGTTCGTGTGATTAATGGTGTGACAGTTTCATTTTTTTCTATTCCAATCATGCCCTTATCACAATTATTATTTATTTGTGAATTAATTTCTATTAAAAATAATTACATTAATGCCATCATCTATTTACAACCATTGATCACTTTCATCTAATGGACATAAATGGTTCTCATAGTTCTCGACAAAATTTTAGTTCTCATAATAACTGAACTATATATATATATATATATAAATATTAAGATTGCAAAATGGAAGAATGCAAGTGAAAGCGAAATTTATGGATACAGACCCTAAGTTTGAAAATTGCAGTATAAGAATCTATAAAGGAAATATGAAGAAATGAGAGCGATCGAAATGAAAACGATAGCGAATGAGCAAATGAAAACGCAGTATATAACTACACACGTACACTTTTGACCAACACTTTTACTTTTGTCGTACCCGACTTTCCGCAACGACATAGCTACGGATAGTTGAATAAGGACAAAACGTGGCTGTTGACTTTGATAGTCGACGATGACTTTTGTCCAACTAGACTATCCGCAGCGGAAAGTTGGGTACGACAAAACAACACTGTGTACGGATAACCGTATATGACTTTTCACGACGACATCGCTTGGATAGCCTGGTCTATAAATTAAACACATTATTATTTCCTTCACATATATCGTGGTTGGATTGGAATCCAACCTTATCCATTAATATCAAAAAAGCAGAAAGGATCTCCGATAATCTGATGCATGTCGCCAATTTTGCAACACTATGGCCCAACTCAGGTTGCATCAACTTTACAACAATATTATCACAATCCGAATTCATAAGCTTAATCCCATCTGTAAAAATTATAGGTAACTTCATCATACATACATTATCAAAAATAATGTTATCTATATCATCTCTTTAATAGTATGATTTATATATTGTTCTTCAAAACTATAAATAAATGAAAATATATGCATAAAATCAAACAAACAGATGATTCATTATTATCAAAACGAAATGATAGTCACCAAACATATACACATGCATTATCCAGAGAATAAACTCTAGAAACTACTCCAACCACGGCCACATCATCCTTGTTGATACTATTAACAAACACACACTAACCACCTACATTAGTAGTAGAAGCCAGAATCATATCCACCGTCATCACTATACGCACCGCCATCGTCACTGTAACCGCCACAGTCATCACTGTACGCTACACCATCCTCACTATACGCGCTATCGTCATCACTGCACTCGCCATCATTCTCATTACACGCGCCGTCCTTTTCACCACACGCGCCGCTGTGTTCATTGTTCACAACGTCCTTACCGCCATATTTTTGGTTGTTGTATGTGACGTCACGAATCGTCTGTTCGTTATAGATCTCAGTGTAACCGTTCTTATCGCCGACTCTCACAGTCTCAGTTTGCTTGTACTCGCTCCGATTTCCACTCGTTCCGTTCTTCCAATTGGAACTCTCCTGCCGTCGCTTTCTCAGTCGCCGTCTCACGCGTGTAGGATCCACTCTGTTTGTCGTAGTAACTGACTTGCGATTTGTTCTCAAAACTGCCACGATTTCCTCCACTTGATCTTCCGGCGGTTGTTATTGCCGGAGCATATTCGATCGCATCAGACGGAGTGGAACTTTGCGATCCTTTGGACGCCATTGTATCTGTATCACAATTCACAAACAAACGATTAAAAATATTATATATGAGTATAATTTTGAAAATAGAATGTGGAAATAATTATGCAAAAATTATTGTAAAAATAAAAAGTTAAGAGAAAATGAAGAGGAGCTGAATTGGGTTAATTGTATTTGTGTGTGTGAGAAAAGTGATGGAGTATTTATAGCAGAGATTAGGAATATTGATAGAGGAAGTTGTCAAGTTGGGGAGGGAGTGGGGAAGTGGCCGAGTCACCTGAGTGGGATTGGTATGTACGAGCAAATAAGGAATCGTACAAAGGGGTGATTGGAGTAGCGTTTTTAAGATAGATTATACTTTAGGTATAACGAGAACGCGTGTTGCGGCAGTGATAACCGTGATAGCGGTGGCGGTGATGTAATGGCGGTGGTGATGGTGGTGGTGGCAGCGAGCGGCGGTAGCAGGCGGTGGCGATTGGTGGTGGTGGTGGTGGCGCCGGTGAGTAGTGAAAGTTATTGATGTAATATGTCTATGATGTATGATATATCATGCATTATACATTATTGAAACTTAAAATCAATATTGAAATTTTAATTTTAATGTTTAAAAGCAAAAGTAAATTTGATTTATAATATAGTACTAAATTAGATTATAGGCCCGTGTCCAACACTGGACACGAGACTTATGACATTATTAATATTAGATATTTTTACATGTAACTCATAAAAGCTTATAAGTTCAAAGTTGAAGATATAAGTAGATATTAAGTATTCAATTCAAATGTCAAGTATGTTAAGCTAATAGAAAGAAAACTAATGTAATAAAAGAACATTGGAAACATATATTCTCCTTTATCATTTGAAAGACTACTATCATAGACGAAATTTGTTGTAGTATTTTTGTCTTCTCATCTTTGTCACATATTAACACCTTAAAGCTCGTTCTCGACAAGGGCGGTACCACATCGGGGGCAAAGGGGCAAATGTCCCCCTCAAATTTAGATTTTGTCATGCATTTTCAAATTTTTCATCGATTTAAAAAACTTTCTTATAGGTTTTTAACATTTTGACCCCTTTTATATTTATATTTTACTGATTTTTTAATTTTGCCCCCTCTGTGATTTATCTGGTACGGTCTCTGGTTCTCGACTTAACTCAAGATACTCCAATGTACAATTGTTCGTGTGTGAAACCGGGCTTTGTAGATAGAAACCAATTTTAATAACATTGTAAAAATAATTATTTTAGTTATTTGTTTTATATTAATTACATAAAATTATGTAAAAAGCTAAACGATGATATCAGCGAGAGTCAATTTGATGAAATCAAGCGATATGATTGGTCAATAAGTCATTAGTTCAACTATTTTTTATTATATATTAAAATTAAAATTAAAATAGTACAATTACTATTAAAATCTTAATATATTTACATTAAATTTAATTTATTCTTAATTAATTAATTATACATATAAGATAGAACATATTATTGGATATATATTAGTTATTATTTTATTAGATAAATATTAGCTATTATTTTATTGGATATTAGCTATTATTATTCATTTATTATATTAAATTTATTGGGTAAAAAGTGTAAATTTGTGATGGAAAATAAAAAATTATAAATTAAAGTCAAAATTGAAAACAATAGTCAACATTAAGAAATCAAGAGCTATGATTGGTCGATAAGTTATTAGAGCAACTGTGTTTTATTATAATAAAAGATTTTAAGCCCGTAAACAATACACGAAAGTTTATCATTATCAATATTAGATATTAATTTATTATTATTTATAAAATTTAGCTTATTAATTTTATTAATAAAAAATGATTCTTATATTAAAACTTTGAATTTTATATTAAAATACTTTTTTTTTAAAATATGTTAATTGAA
This sequence comes from Erigeron canadensis, assembly GCF_010389155.1. NCBI lineage: Eukaryota > Viridiplantae > Streptophyta > Magnoliopsida > Asterales > Asteraceae > Erigeron > Erigeron canadensis. The sequence continues at coordinate 7,699,128 of NC_057763.1, forward strand.
ACTATTTATTAAGACATAATTAGTATTTATCTTTATATTTATATATTAAAAGATAATGACCTAATGACTTATTAACTAATCATAATTCTTTATTTGTTCAAATTAAACATTGATAATGTCATCTTTATAAATCTTTAATATTTTAAATTAAAACCCTTATTCTAACTAATTAAATATCTTTAAGAAAAGAAACCAAAACTACTCTTCGTGTTTTCAAAACACTCTTGGCCGAATGAATCTCTAAATATCTACTAATCTACCAATATATATATAACAAGGTCCTAAATTCATGGATGAATTTCATCTTTGATTTAGAGTCATTAGATCAAATTTAATTATTTCAACTTTAAAGAATGACAATATTGATACTTATGCTTTATATGATTAGACAAAAAAAAAAACCCTTAAATCATAAACCATAAATATTTATTATAATAATAAATTAAACAAATAGCCGTAAATATTACTCCGTATTACATGTACGCCTACCATTATAAGATGGATATAACATTAAATAATCATTATATTAAGATCTACTTTATATGTATTATGGAAACTTTTAAAAAACTTATTTTCGTTTTAATTATAAATTTATAATAATAAATTCTATTTATGTTATTTAGTGTTTTTTTTAATAGCAATTTAGGGATCATAATTATATTTATACCAGCTTATAACCCGCGTAACACGCGGGATTTGTATATATTTTTTTTATTAAAAGACTTTTAATATCTGAAAACTAATATCATCTAAATAGATATTTACATACTTAGACAGCAATTATAATACCATATTCATTGTCAAGGAAATATGTTATCAATTCATGTTTTCAGCCATAACACTAAATTATATACATGAAATATTAAAGAGATATATTTATTAACAATAAGTTGTAACTAAATTTTTACCCTAAGGTACTAAAGGTGTTATTTTAATTTATGTATTTAAGCAATCACATCAACACACCATGTAATTATAAAGATTTTTGAAAATTATTGATAGCGTTGTTGAATTAAAATATTATTAATGAAAATAATATGTAATTGGAAGTTTTGCTAACTATATAATACTATTAATGTTTTATTATAACTACATTAAAAACGTAAAAAAAAATATCATACAAATAAAATTTTTTATTAAAAGGTAATTAGTGAAGTAAATGGTACATGTTATAAACAAATAAATAAGCATATAGTAAATTTATCAAAACTTACATATCTTATTCAATTTATGAACCCATATTAAATTAAAGCTTTGTCAAATACTCAATTAAACTACATTGGAAATGCAAATATACAACATATAAAACTTTGTATGCATGAAAGTGTAATATATATACTATATAAATAAATAATTTCGTTATTAGTTATAAAAAAGAATACTATATAAAATTTAATATACCTTGCCACTTTTATTCTAATATTTTCCAAATAATAACACATAAATATTTTAATAATTAATACAAACATGTCGATCCGTCTATATAGAGTTGCAGTTAAGGTGCATTAAATAGTTATATAGTTAATGTAAAATTAAGGGGCGAACTTTTGATATAGAAACTACAACTTTTTATACACGTTAAATGCAGCCCTAAGGGTTGCTTTTAGTATTTTTCCTATTTAATTTAATTAATCTAATACATGTAATGTAATTATATCCTACTATAATCATTTTGTGCGGTCATGACGGCAAGCTATCAAACAATGTGGTGCTCAATCATATATTTTTTTTTTGATAAATACTATAACTTTTACTCTTTTATTAGACAATATCACCCCATTCAACATCTTATATTTATGTTGTTAAATTATGATAGTATAAAAATTTAACATGTCATTAAGTATCTCTAATATATAAAAAATTTAGCAGATAATATCTACATTTAACTTTATACCGACACAAAAGATATAACTAATATACATATTTTACTAATAACTTTTGATACAAGATATTTTAAAAATGATAGTATTATCAAATTTCAACCTGTTTTATTCATAATTAAATATATTATAAATTATAATAATAACTTAATATGTTTAATCCGTTTATTATGCGGGAATAATCTAGTAATAGGGAAGAAAGAAACCAAAATTGATTGGTTTTTGGATCTCTTGGTCTACGAAACAAAGAAACCAAAATAATACTTTGGTTTACATTGAAGAGCCAAGTTAGGATTTTTGGCTTTTGGTTAAGTCTTTCAATCTCTGGTTATTTTGAACGTGTTCGTGTGGACAATCTATAGAGATATTTTTTATAAATATTGGTTTCATTCTATGAGTGTTGAATTCTTTTTTAATTTAATCCACAACAGTTACAGGTAATCAAATCTATCTATTTATTTTTTATGTTAACTGATTGTATACTATACATGATCTGTTTCTCTAATGCGTTTAGTCATGACCTAGCCACTTATTGACTAATAACAATTCTCAATTCCTATAAAATCATTTTATAAACAGAAAAGATAGTTGTTTTAATAACTTTTCGACTAATTACAACTTTTGATTTTCTCAAATTGACTTATGCTTTTAACATTGACTTTTACTAGCTTCTTATATACAAAGAGATAGTCACTCTAATAACTTATCTACCAATCACAAGTCTTAGTTTTATAAATTGACTTTTGCTTTCAACTTTTTCTTTAATTTATACTTTTTTTTATCGCCTATTTATATTTTTTAATCAATAATTTTAATATAATAAGTTAATATATATCCATTAGGATAGAATAGTAGCTAATATATATTATAATAATAATAATACGTTATATATTATTAATGCAAACATGATTAATTAAATATAAATATAATCTAATGTAAATATGATAAAATTAATGAATTTTAATCTTATTTTAATAATACGACTTTTGTCATCAATTTTTTTAAGTTTTGTATACCTCAATATTTACTTTATTTACATTTTGGTTTTTAAATACAAATAATACTAGTCTATTTTTAGTATTCATATCTGAAAATAAGAAAGTTTTAGTAAGAGATATCGTTAATACATAAGAAAGTTTTAGTAAGAGATATCGTTAATACATGGATTCGTCGCTAAAGACTTGGTCACTGGGTCATTAGCGAACCATCATCAAGTCCAATGACTCAAAAACAACTGTTTATTCTTATCCAGTTGTGTGTCAAGGCGGAAAGAATTAGAATAACAAGATTACAAAGATCAGATGTTGTTGGTTTACAACTACTTATTGAAAACGCTCATCAATAAACTCAAATAAATTCAATTATATTATTCCCACCGTCTCATATTAAGTGTTTTAGTTTGACTTTTTGAGTACGTTTTTTTTTTAGATTAGGGCGGGCATTTGCCCTTTTAAAAGTTTTATAGATAAAAAGAATTAAGACAAATTATTATGGGCACATAGAGGGTGTACACTTTACAAAATATTAGTGGACATCTCAAATTTTAAAATCAAAACTATAAGTAAAAATAAAAAGAAATACGGAGTAATAGTTTATCAAAAGACTTGTTACAATTATCTATACTATATTATAAAGCAAATACAGTTTCAACTTTCAACTTTCAATTTCAACAATGTACACATGACAATACGTAATGTATCATACATCAATGCCTACAACTTTCTCTCTCCTCCCTAAATCATTTTATTCCTCTAATTCTTTTAAAATTTTTTATTCAAAAACGGTACATCGATAAATTATAAAAATTATATGAGTGTTCCTAAAATTTCATGCTCTTTCATTAGAAATGTCATTCGATATATTTTCGACGAATTTTTAAATCTGAGGTTGGAGCCCGTACAACTAAGATATTTGGCTATGACACTCTATGACATATCATCTCCTATGACCTATCACCATCTCACCGTCGCAACGCGCGGGTACTTGCTCTCGTTAACATAAAAGCAGAAAATACAAAATCTAATTTTCAGATCCTCGAAACCATGTCTTGGAATAAATTTAAATTCTAACAAAAATCAATATTGGCAATGCAAAACACTCTGCCCATAAGATCAATACTTCAAAAACAATACTAGTGTACTTTCAAATCTAGCACTGCACAAACTTTGCCAATGAAAATTTTCATTTCTTTGGCATCTCAAATCCGTCCCAACACTGCACAAACTTTGCCAAAGCCCAATATACCTTTTCCAGCAAACATCCACTGATCCACAACTACAAAAAAACAAGCAAATGACAATCCATGTACTTTCACTCAGTGTCCATACAGAAATCATACACAACAAAAACACCAAACTACATACAATCATTTTCATAATATTTTTTCCCTCCAAAAATAGGACCAAAACTCCATTGACTCCAGAAGTCAACTCTAATAAAAACCATAGAAAATCTTCATAAGCCTTGGAACTAACTACCTTACTCAACATTATCCAATATCCCTTCTATTAAATCTAAACCATACTTCCAAACAAATGTATAATCTAAATAACTAAAGGAATTCCATTTCGATACTTCAGTTACTCCCATCTTATCCTTTACAGGCCTCTGACTTTTGAAAGTCAAAACAAAAAACTTAAAACAACAATTTTTTAAAAAACATAAGACACACTATTAATCCAAATCCTCCCCTGCTTATAAGAACATAAGACCAAACCAAACTTCTGCATATAATTTTTTAAAAAACAACAATGTCTTTGAATATGAATAGCTTTCCCATACCAGCAATATAACAACCCTACTATCCAGCTAGCAGAAAAATAATAACATTTGCTGAACAAAAATACTACTACATATGCCCCTAAAGTAACTCTAAAGCTTAACCAAAGCTCAAAGCCGATACGACCCCAACCAGCCAAACAAACAGCCATACCCAACCCCAAAACCACCCAAATGACTCTGGATACACACACCAGACCAAAAGAAAGAAACAAACCTGAGATCCAACACAACTTGGCCTCCCAACAGCACCAAGAAAAAGTTAAACAAGTAAACAGGAGTACTTGCCTAAGGCCGATGCCAACGGCGAGTCCTTGGCTTCTTCCTTGGGCTCGTCGATGGTTCTTCCTTTTGGTAGCACCTCGTTGACAGGTGGTTCGTGGGCAGGGTCTTCGACCGGTGGAACAAGAACGAAGAGAGAGAGAGGAGCGGGTGGTGGGACTGAGCAGAAGAATCAACCAAAAAAAAAGAGTTTTTTTTGAAAAAAAATTATGTTTCAAGCCACCATTTCTTTTTATTTAAACCACCATTTCACCATCATTTCTCATTTAACTTTCAATTTTCAAATAAAACACACACATACATTCCTTTCTATCTTTCAAATCTTTATTTCATTTTCTTCCCCTTAACCAAAATCATGAACAACAACAATGATAACTTCAACCAAAATCACAACGTGGGTGCCGATATGTGGCAACAAGTATTCGACTACCCGGCACCGGCGAGTTCATCAACAAACCAAAACCAAACAAGCCAACCCACATGTTCTTCCAACCCGCTGCCCAATATGGGTCCTTTTGCAAGTTGTTTCGTGAACCCATATTCACAACCATTTTATAACACTATGGGTTACAATCCATTTATGGGTCATAATTGGAACGAACAACAACGAATGGCGTTAGCCCAAGCTCAGATGACTTTCCAATACCAAAACCAACTCCAATATCAACCACAACAACCAAACCCGGTTAATGCACATGAAGCAGGTAGCGTCGCCTCTGATGATGATGAAGATGAAGTTTTTGGCAAAACCGGTTCCTACGGGTCTGTCGAGGAAAGACTTGAAGGCTCACGTGGCATACCGAGCACACCTGCAAGAAAAGTGGGGGTTCTATGCAAATGCCGATGACGAGGAAGAGGCCGACGAGGAGGACGTAGGCGACGAGTAGTTTTATTTAGTTTGAATAATGTAGTTTAATTTAAATGTAATGTTTTAATTATGTACTTTGTTTGTTATGTTTTTTTTTTATATTGATATAATGTGTTTTTATTTAATGGGATATAATGTTTTTTAATAAATAAAATTAAGTTTGTGTTTTTTATTTTGATATATTGAAATAAAATAAAAGTTAGAGGAAGAGTTGAGGAAGAGGTGGGGTTGGTAGTGAATGAGGAAAAGGTGTTTTAGGAGAGAGAAAAGCTAATGTGACAGTGAGGAAGAGGAAGGAAGAGGTTCATGGTTGGCAGAGGCCTAAATGTCCCTCTACCTAACTCAAGAAACCAGTCCTTGACAACTGATTACACAAGCTGAAGAGAAGATGTAGAATGCTTAACAATCCTACTCGCCATAATCACAAATTCACAATAAATGTCTCCAGGAATTACAAAGAAGAAGCAAACTTTGACTGGACCAAAAGAAAGCTTTTTAACAATCCTACTCGCCACTAAACCCATACTTGCCTGGACCAAAAGAAAGCTTAATTTTTAACTCACACACACGAGTACCCCAGAAGTAGACAGGGTAGACACAAGAAGAGACGGGAACAAACCTCCAACAACCATTGTTAAAGCACAAGTAAATAGGAGATGCATCCAAAGCTCGACGTGTTTGTTATCAAACTTTGACTACACTCTTGTTGTCGCAAGTCCGCCTTAACAATCCAAGGCATGTCACAATATTTGCAACACAGTTAGGCCGAACCAGTTGATATCATAATCACAAATTCACAATAAAAATATGAACAATATTACTGGTACAATTTAACAAATAGAGAGAAACAATATCAAAACACAGGAAATAATAAAAGTTGATTTTTTTTTTTTCAAAAACATTTCAACAAAGAGATCAATAATGCTAACAACCAAAAGATCTGATTTCAACCAAAACGATTGTCATTAACTTCTAAATAAAAAACTCCTAAAAAGTAGCAACTAATTAAACACCACTTTATTGTTGCTAACAGAAAAGCAGATTCCATAACTATCCATCTCCTTAGTAATCGGAGTCGGAGTCATAGTCATAACCACCGTACGAGCCACCGCCTCCTCCATACGAGCCACTTCCGCTTCCACCATACGCGCCGCCGCCATAATTCGCAACGCGCTTATCACCATAATTGTCATAGGTGACGTCACGAATCCTCTGTTCATTATAAACCTCAGTGTAACCGCCTTTATTACCGAACCTCAGAGTCTCAGTTTGTTTGTACTCGCTCCGATTTCCGCTCGTTCCGTTCTTCCAGTGGAAATCTCCGGCCGTCGATTTCTCAGTCGCAGTCTCACGCGCGTAGGATCCACTCTGTTTGTCATAGTAACTGACTTGCGATTTGTTCTCGTAACTTCCGCGATTTCCTCCACTTGATCTTCCGCCGCCGTGACTCACGGCGGTTGAGTTCGCCGGAACTACCTGCATCAAACCGATCCTTGCGGTGGTGTATTCAGACGGAGCAGAATTTTGAGATCTTTTCGACGCCATTGCTGTATCTATATAACAAACGATTAATATATTAATAGAATGTATTTAATCAAAAATAATGAAAATTGAGTGTGCAAATGATCATGCAAAAGGGAACAAAATAAATAAATAGTAAAATCACGATAAAAAAATTAGAGAAAATGAAGAGGACCTTAATTAATTGGGTTAAAATGTGTGTGCGTGACTGTGCTGGAAAGATGAGGGAGTATTTATAGCAGAGATACGAGGGATTGATTGAGGAAGTTGTTACGTGTATATATAGGTTCTAGTTGTATGTATATTTTTTGGGTAGTGTGAGGGGAAGTGGGTGAGTAGGATTGTTACGTGGACGATATTACTTGCTACAACCGTTCAACACTTCAACTTACGATTCATTTCATTTAACTAGAGGGCTGTAAATGATTATAAATGTTTTTTTTTAAACAACTTCATTTTCTATTATTTTTAGAATTGATTTCAATTGATATTATTATGAATACTATTTAATAAAGTAAATTTCTCTCTATTAATTATTTCTGTTTTATTCTCATAATACTCTTTTTACCTTAAAATCTGGCATGCTCCAAATACTGTCCCTTTTTTGTAACCCACAATTTTGTTGAAGCTGATATGAAAATTCCTACCATCAACCGTTGTCACTTCCGCCCACCGCCGCAGTATACTGTCGCTGCATCGCGCGAGTATCCATCTAGTTACCAATAATACCTAAACACTTTTTTATTTTTTGATATTTTGATTTGATTACTTAAACATATATTATTATTATTATTATTATTATTATTATTATTATTATTATTGTTATTGTTGTTGTTGTCGTCGTCGTCGTCTAAACTTAAGAAAACCCACCGTATATATTTGTAGAAAATATTTGTAAAGATTCACTTTGCAAACCTAACATTGCTATTAATTTGCATAACATTATTAGATATGTTAGTGTGATTTGATTAACTTATTTGATCTATATTATTATAATAAAAAATCACATACGTATCACATACGTTTGGAGGTGTGGGACAACGTCCCTGGGGTCCAAGGAGCGACAACCCCTAACAGATTCTGACAGGTAGAGCTAGGGACGGAGTCAGAATTTTTTTTGTGAGGGAGCAAATTTAAAAACCTCTTATTATATTTATTAGATTCATCTTTGAGGGGAAAAAAATTTTTAAACAAAAATTAACTCTCAACGGAGAATTTAGAAAAAATGGACCCTTAAAATAATTTCGTCTGAGTACCAGTTATGAGAACATCTATCTTTAACTTGAACATTGTTCTTTGCAATTTTAGAGCATGTGATAAATTTTGATATAATTACCCAAATAAATAAAACACTTTCTTCAACTTCTCTTTTTCAACTTCGTTAAAAATCAAAATAACTGAAGATTTTTAGTTTACCAATAGAAGATTTTATCTCAAAACTAATGATCATAAGTAACATACTTCCACAGAAAAGGCTTATGACAACGATGGTGACATTTGTATGTATAATGTATTTTCTGTTTATTGTTACGAGTATTATTTAAGAATAAAAACTATAAATATACCTTTAAAAAATTACATTGTACCAAAATTGGAATGGGGGCAGTTGCCCACACTGCCCCCATTGTGGAGCTGTCCCTAGGCAGAGGCAGTCTTCAATTTTTGAAAATTGAGGGACTAAAATTGACAAGTATATATCTGCTCGTCTTCTTCATTCATGACCATATTCTTTCTCTGGTTTTCTCTTGAATCAAACACACAACACATTCTCAATATCAATTTGTATTTGTTTGAATATTTTGGGATGAACCACCAGATTAATTTAATCTAAAAACGATTACATGCCTTTACAAATTTTTGTTTATATGAATTTTGTTGGTGTTTAACTGTATATTCCCAACAGCCATAAGAAAACAAAAACTAAGATGACATTTACGCTAAATACCTTATTTCATGTATAAAAATATACATTATAAAGTATTGTATAGTTTATTTTTTTAAATCTTGACATTGTGACGTAAAGAAAAAAATATGTAAAGAAGCTAAGAAAAATAATGTATGTAAATAGCATCTTTTAAAATGATTGGTATACATACATGACTAGAGCTGGCATATTGTGTCCAACACGACACGATAAGACACGAACACGATAGGGTTAAACACGAACACGACACGATAGCTAATCGTGTCAGTTTTTCCAAACACGACACGATTTTTAACAGCTTACACGATAAGGGACCTGTTAAGAGACTTGTTAAAAGTTATACGATAAGGGACCTGTTAAGGGACCTGATAACGTATCTTATCGTGCCTTAACGTGTCTTATCGTGTCTTTAACGTGTCTTTAACAGGTCTTTAACGTGTCTTTAACAAGTCTTTAACGTGTCCATATATATACTACTTGTCTTATCGTGTCTTATCGTGTCATAACGTGTTTTAACATGTCCGGACCTGTTAAGACACGATAACTATTCGTGTCTTAACAGGTCCGGACCTGTTAAGACACAAAACACGTTAAAGCCAAACACGAAACACGAAAAAACCAGGTCGTGTATAGGTCCGTGTCGGAAATTGCCAGCTCTATACATGACCCCGTAGTGTAGACAAATCAAAATGCTATGCATAATATATACACAAATTAAAATATTATCTATACTCTATTATAAAACAAATTATTCTCTTTTCTTTTCAACTATTTACCTTTAAAATACTCGAAATACTCTTTGTTTTCAACAAATTCCTAACTCACACACTAAAGGGGTCTTTGGTATTGCGATTACAAAACAAAATTTGCGTTTTCAAAATAGATTATGCGTTTTCAAAACTGTGTTTTGAAAAAGCATATAGGTACATGTTTCTCCAAAATTGCGTTTTTATAGCCGATAATCACTTTTTTATAAAACACTTTTTTAGATTATCTGCGTTTTACAAACATAATAATCAAATAATCACTTTATAACGCAATCCCAAACACCCTCTAAATTTACTCAATTTATACTTAAAAGATTTTACAACCATATTTATTCAAACTATTTATGTTCTTTATTCATTGATTTAAATATTTCCACCTAATCTACCAATAAATTAAAACAGGATTAAGATGTTTTTAAAATGACACGTGACATAATCCTTGATCGATGCTTGTCCTTTTAACTTATTTATTTTGTTAAATGAACTTTTTTTAATTGTATATAGATTCAATTTTCTTATTAGACTTAAAAAGATACTCTAACTCTTGATTTGTTAATACAAAAGACATTATTATTTGACTGATCATTTCCCATTAATTAATTATCTTTTTTCCTTTTTCAATTCCTATTACTTATATCACTTATAATAAGTTATTAACTTGAAGATTTCAAAGTTTGAGTTTACAATCCGAAATCACAAGGTTATTTTCCAACATCCACTATGCTTACAAGTTTCGGTTTTGATGTGATTTTAAAATCTTAAGGTAATTCTAAAACTATAAATAAACATACATTATATTTATCATTATTGTGTATTATAATTTAGTTTCTATCATCGATTTACTTTAACCTGAATTTCTTTCATATTCTCGAATCATGTACGAGGCATATTCGAATTTCCTTATAATACAATGTATATTTATATAGTTATCGTACATCGTACGACTATTAGGACTAGTATCTCTATAATACTTTTAATAAAATTATTAACAAATAGAACATCCTTTAACCATAAAAAACTATATTACTATTTATATCAATTACTTTTAGATTAAACCACATCGTTACCACCACTACCACCATTACTACCCATTACCGCCATCGCCGTCGCATTGCACGGGTACCCATCTTGTGCATTAATGCATAAACTGCTTGGTTGCATATTAAAGGTATACCATCACTATAATGGTGAAGAGTAATTATGGTTGATAAAAAAAATTTCGATTTCTTTTACTTTTGTAATAACACTTGTCTTTAAGCCCGTCTAATGGACAGATAATCTCAAAATATTTATATTATAAATAAATATCAAAATAATATATAACAAAACATGAATAAAACAAATTTAAAAAAATAAACCCTTTTGTAGTTTAAAAAGAAGTCATAATCAAATTACAACTAACAATAAACTAAATTAATAGAGATGAAAACTAATAGTAACATTACAATTCAATATCAAATAATAAATAAATACGAACAAAATTTCAAAAATAAAACTAATGAGATAAAAAAAACGCGTATGTTTTTTTTTTAGATTATTTACTGAACTTGATTTGTTTATTAAAGATATAAAGAAGAGTAATATTATGAATAAGAATGATTAATAAAAATTTAAGTTGCATATATAATAATTTATAAAAAAGATAATTATATATATTTATTGGCAGTGTTTTAAAGGATATTTATATATCTTTAAAGTTTTAAAAGTTTTTTTTATATAAAAATATTTATGGATATAGTTTTATTTTATATATAATTATCTATTTAATAAGAAAAAAAAAATAAAGAGCTATATTAATTAGAAGAGAGAATTAAGCCTAAGAAGAAGGATTAAGGATGCCAAGTATACCCCAACCTCATATTTTAATTATATTATAGATACTAATCCTAATACCCGTATGATATACGGTAGCTATATAGATTGTATCAGAAAGAAATTCGAATATGTCTCATACATTTGTAAGTATGAAATAAATTGTGGTTAAATTAAATCGAATATGTCTAGTTTGGTGGGAACTTGGAAAACTATTTCCAACCTCAACTCCCACCTTGGAAATTTCAATGTTTCTTTAGAGCATCTTTTTGCAGGTCGTATTGGAAACGGTGAATCCATCCGCTTTTGGATTGACAACTGGAAAGGAACAGAGCCACTTCAGTAAACCTTCCCGGAGTTATTCAAACTTGAGAAGCATAAAGGCTGCTCCATCAAAGACAAATGCAATGGTGTTGGACGTTTCTCACAATGGGAGTGGACATGGCTGAGACCTCCCTCGAACGCCATTGAACTTCATCAGTTTCAAGAACTTCTGACCCGAATCTCACAGGTGTCTCTTCGTGACGAAAATGACTCGTGGACATGGAACAAGGATAGCTCAGGAAACTACTAGGTCAAATCAATGAAAAATCATCTCCTGTCCACTATGCATGGGCCGAACCCGTGGCTTTTTCCTTGGAACCCGCTTGCACCCCTCAAGGTAAACATCCTTGGATGGAGAATCGAGATGAACAGATTGCCTACCATTGACCAACTACAAAGAAGGAACATTGCTATCTCGTCCGCATCCTGTCCACTGTGCCTGCAATTTGATGAAACAAATGAGCATCTTTTCATCCACTGTTCCATTGCATCCTCACTTTGGCACTCCATCGTTACTTGGTGCAATCTCCCGATCACTAGGCTCTCAAATGTCAGAGAATTCTTCGAGATCCACAAGCATGCAACGATTCAGCCACCTAAAAGGAAACTTCTTAACCTGATTGTCCTCACTTACTGCTGGGTTATTTGGAAATGTCGTAATGAGCGTGCTTTCTCTAACAAGTTTCCTTCCATTCGGTACGCCTCCGAAGAAATCAAGAAAACAAGCTTCCTTTGGTTAACTAATAGATCTGAGAAGCACCAAGTAGGTTGGGAAAATTGGAAAAGCTTTAATGTTTAGCTTTAATGTTTAGCTCGGTGATGTAGTTTTTTCTTCCTTTGACTCTGTATATTTACCTAGCATCTCGCTAGTTTTTCTTTATCAGTAAAGTTTTGAATGTTCGAAAAAAAAAAAATTAAATCGATGACCGAAGCTAAGTTTTAATACACAGTAATGATAAATATAATATATGTTAGTGAAAGTTTTGGATTACTTTAAAATTTTAAAATCACATTAAAAACGGAATTGAAATTGTAAGCATAGAAGATGAAGGCAAATAACTTTGTGATCGGATCGTAAACTAAATTTTTAAAGTCTTCGTGTTGTTAACTTATTATAAGTAATAAAAGTTGAAGAATTGAGAAAGAAAAATAGACATATTCATTAATAAGAAAACGATTAATTAAATAAGGTTATAATGTATCTTGTATTTATAAGCTAAAAAGTTAGAGTTTAATTCTATGTCTAATAAAAAAATTGAATTTATATACAATTAAAAAAACTAATTTAATAAAATAGATTAATTAAAAGAACACGTGTTGATCAAAGATTACGTTACATGTTGTTTTAAATACATCTCAATCCTATTTTAGTTTATTGGTAGATGCCGGACCAATAAATACAAAAAGTAAATACAAAATAAATACAAAAAGTGGCAGTGCCATGGACATTGTTGTCGTTGAGAGCAATAATGGGACATATGTTAAATGGTGTTTTTCTATCGAAATAGCTTTGAGATTCTGGGAAAAACAAAAGATAACATGAAGCATTTATGATTATTGTTTTGATGTTTATACTTTATAATGCTGAAAAGGCTAAATGTAAATGACATTTGACCAACAGATCGATGATGAATTGATGATGATGATGATGCTGTCATTAACAAACGGAATACCATACCATATACACTACGAGTATATGACATTTGATTCATTCAAAAGAGTCATTCATTGTCTACAATAGTCCTTAAAACTTACAAGGTGTTTGGTTGAAGAAAATCATAATGAAAATTTTGAGGAAAAAATTAGGTAAATAGATTCGTTGCTAGATACCATTAGAAAATGAATTTCTAATGAAATATTAGAAAATAATTATGAACAAATGGGTGTGACAAAATAATTATGAAAGTCTACACTAAAAAGTGTGAACTTTTATTTCTAAAGTGCGAAGAAATTTTCACACACTTTTAATTCAATACATTTCTACACTATTTTTAATTTGTTCACACTCACCTAAAAATATAAACAAATGCAATATGATTTGTAGTGAACCCCTGTTTTCTAACCATTCTCTACTGTTTATATAGAATGAAAATTATTCTAACTTACTCTAATCACATTCTCATTTCCATTGCAATCAAGCAAAGGAAACCTATCCTATTCCTTTTCCCTCAATTTTATTCCTTAATACAAAACACCCCAGAAGATTATTAAACCAAGAACCAGAATCATACAAATACCCATCTTGATCAAGCCCATTACCCACTTCACATAGGTTAAGTAGTTCGTTTTACTGCCAATTCCATCATTTCCACAGATGTCTTTGTAGCTAACACGACGCACCCTTTGCTCGCTATACACCTCTGTGTAGCCGCTCTTATCGTGAATTTTCATAGTAGAGCTTTTCTTGTATTCCCTTGTACCATTTTTCCAATCGTACTTCTCCATTTTCATTGCTCGTCCGTAGCAACCATTATGCTTTTCATTATAACTCATTCGCGAAGTAGTCTTGTACCTACCTTCTTTTTGGTCACCTTCAATTCGGCTTAAGGTTGTTCTCAGCGGTATAGAAGATTCATATGACCCATAGGTTGCCAACATCTTTGAGGCAGAATTTCTAGATCCTTTATTCATTGTTGTTGATCTATAAGAAGATCCAACAAATTACACATAAATAAATACACAAAAATCGACCTAGTACAAAAGGATAATTGTATTGACGATTAAAAAAATAATAAATATAGACTAATTAATGATTCAATATATTCCGTATTTGTGATAATCCGATAAATTTCTGGCATGCCAAACACGTACTATGTTAAAAATAAATGTTCGTATTTAATTCAATGAAACAATCGAATGGTGTATGTTTTGATTTCATCTTAGATAAACTACTAAAAAATAAAATAAAAAATAAATAAAATAAAACAATCGAATGGAGTTTGCATGTAAAAAAATCGCGTAAATGGAAGAAATTAAGTAATTAAACTACTAGAGGAGATCGAGGACCTTAATTCGTTGTTTTTATTGAACATTCTTAATTCGCTGTTACAAAGTGAAGCGTACGATCGGGGTTGAAAGAATCAAATAAAGTTCTACGCTTAATTTATCGAATCTTGTTGTTTAGGTAAAACCGTCGTTCCAACTTTTATGTTTTCAAAATTGGCCCAGCCCAAAAAATTTGTTGTGATCTTACTTGATTTAAAATTCTCGAACTTCATAGTTGAAAGGACATTTTCCATATAAGATGTCTTGTGTTAAGCCTTGGAGTGAACATAAAAGTCATTTTATGAGGGTTTGATTTGAGAATACATAGGTTCAAGTCTAAAGAGACAAGATTTATTTAACCCTATTAATTGTCATGTCTTTAGGTGGATTATTAGAAAGTTTTCCATCATCGGATATTTGAAATAGTCAATTCTATTTCGAGCGAGCTTTTTAAAACGGGCCTGGTTAAAACAAAATATGTTAGACCTTCCGCTATCGAATCACGACATGAAGTTTCAAACAAAATTCACCTTAGAAAAAAAGTTTCCAATACCGAAAAAGAGAAAAAAAAGTCTCCAATACCCAAAAAAAATGATATTTCATAGAAATCCAAAGTAAAGAAAAAAAAAAGAGTGTACGTCTGACTCGAATTACCAACTATGGTTTATCTAAGAAACTATACTTCAAAATTGTTGACAGTCATCTGTAAACATACAACTGAATTAATTTTAAGATAGATTTTTTATGAGGATTAAATCACTTGGTGTAGTGCGATAGACGTCCCGTGTTTACGTACCTTCACTATGTTGGAATATGATAACGTTAAATAAACATATGTCTGGAAAGTATTTAAACTTACGGGGTCACATAAAATGACACGTATACTATATGTAATTAATATGTTAATGAAATATATTAATTAATATGTTCACAAAATGATTAATAAACGATCGATAAAAGTTAAATATGTTTATTAATTAAAAGAGAAGGACTTAATTGTTAGTTAAAAAAATAGAGTTTGACTCTAATTAATCTTTTATTATTATTATTTTTTTTTTTTGGGGGGGGGGGGGGGGGGGGGGGGGGGGAATTTACAAAGGTTTTTTAGGTGTTCATTAAACTTGTCTATCAAGTTTAAAACCCTAACAATTATCCCTACAAAAAGGGGTTAAGGGCTAAGAGTTTAGTGTTACAATTAGAATTGTAAAAAACCCTAACCAATTCCTCTCTTCTCTCCCTCTTTCTTTGGTTCGGCCATGAGCAACAAAACCCAAAGGGTTTTCAGTTTTTGTTAAGGGGTATTACACAAAGGGTTGTGAGTTCGTGATCGGGTACTCGCATACATTCATAGGGTGTCAAGTGTTTGATCGTAGAGGAGTTTTACTTTAGACCCTAAATAATAATAATCTTATTATTAATTAATTATTAGAAGCTAAGCTAAAAGGTACATATTTGATTCTTTACTTTGTTAATCAATTATATTGCATATGATTCTTTCCGCTGCTCTTCGTGATTATTTATATGATAATTGTTTATGAATTTAATAGTGTTATCACGAGCCTACTATGTGATATGTTAGTTACAAAATTCAAAACTTGAAGGGGGGTTTATGGTTGGTTCGATTTATTTAATAATTAAATATTCACATCGGTTTTTATTTATTTATATTTAATATAAATCGAAATTTAATAAAAAATAAAATTAGGGTTTTTGTTTTTATTATTAATTCAACCTATTTAATGTTAATGGTTAATTAAAAACTTCTATGCAAGTTTTGATTGTGTGAATTGACATGTTTAATTGATAAATTTCATGTTTTATGTATCTTTAATTTAATGTTGTTAAATAGAAGTAAAAATCATAAGGAATTTATGCAAAATTCTTTATGATTATTAAATAGATATATTGATATAAATTGCTTAGTTTAATGGTCCGATAATTAGGGTTAATTATTTGATAATTGTGTGGCTATGTGAATTTTTCGTATGATTTTTCCTGTTTGACACATGTTCACTAAGAAATTCATATAAAATCAACCGTAATGAGTTAGGAGCTCTCCTTTGGACTGTAGATGCACGACGCATAGGGCTACAACTTTGTAGTTCTGGTTGAAGGTTGATTCGGTCTAAACTAGTGTTGAAGCTGCTGGAAATTTTCAGTCAACATCTATGTATTTATTTGATAATAATTGTATGTTTAAAGGCTTACGCAATCATGACAACTTGATGTATGTGGTCTTCTTTTTTTTGAAGGGGGAGTTGTCTTTAACGTGTACATTAACCATAGTGATCATGATTTAAGTTGCCTACCATAAATCGTTGCATAATTAATTGTTAATAGTTAGTAAGTTTATTATTTTGCTATTATTGTAAATGGTGATGCAAAATTGTTTTAAGAAAAGAATAAACTTGACTAAGAAATATTGAAATATAATTTTGTTTTAATAAAATTGGTGTCTTAAAATATAAAAATACACCGGTTCACCAATTTGAACAAACTCTAAGAGAGGTATAAGTTAGAGTGCGCTAGCCTTCTAAAGGAGCGAGTTTTTAATTAATTGCATTTATCACAAGTTGTTTACTATGATATAGTTATTGATATTTGAATATACAAAATCGTAATACGTCCATCGAAATTGTAGATTGTGACACTCTCCACGATATTTGATTATTAAAAAAATTCATAATATGTCAATGTCATTTTATTTGTTTTATTGTTACATATGGCGTATATTCTTATTTTGCATTCTAAAGAAATAATGTTATTTTGAGATGAACCATATCCTAATTAAATATGTGAATTAGAATATGATAATATTGTTTCTTGTACATATGATATTTTTACATGTTTTGTTTTTTTATGTGTCGTGACAATTCTTAAAAAAATTTCAAAAAAATAAAATAATAATACAATTACTTTTAAAATGTCAATATATATATTTACATTAATAGAACGTAATATTAGGATATACATTGGCTATTTTTTTGTTAGATATATATTAGTTACTATTGGATATGTATATTAACTATTACTGTTGATTTTTTATATTTAAGTTATTGGGTAAAAAGTGTAAATTTATTATGAAAAACAAAAAAGTGTAAATTGAAGTCAAAATTAAAAACAATAGTCAACATGAAGAAATTACTGTGATTGGTCGATATGTTATTAGAGCAACTGTGTTTTAGTATGATAAAAAAATGATAAAAAAAATGTTTTTCGTGTGGTGGTGGTCAATTTGGAAGCACAGAAACGCTGTCTTTTTCGAAGCATGCCAACCTAGTAGTTACGAAGTGTTCTCATCGATTGTTTCATTATCTTTTCTTTGGGTGTCCAAGCGTTGCAAGTCTTTTAATTTTTCGTGGTCCATTTGGATTATTAGTCCAAGTTTTTTGATGTAATTCTTTGGCATCTTGCCGAAGACTTTGTTTTTCATTATTACACAATCTGGCTGTTCTATAAAAAAGATTTAGATTTGTTTAAATGTATATGTTTGGTTTTTCAAGATATATAAGTGGTGTTTTGTACAATATATACTTATGTCGTATAGGTCTACGTTTTGATGATGGTTTATAAGTTTAATTCATATTTAAGAATCTATTTTGCCTGAGCAGATAAATACTCGTATATCATAATAAAAATTATTTATGTTTTATTTTGATTTTGCATTGATTGACTTTAGGTTTGAAGCAATAAAGAAACTTTAGACCATGTATCTCCGTTGAACAATATTTGGAAAGTATTAATATAACTTTGACTTTAGTTTTAATGGTTAAGATTAATTTAATTATTAATTTAAGTGGTTAAGATCAAAAGTTAAGCTTAATTTTTTCTCTATGCTCTACCAACAATCTACCAACTAGATTAATACCCGGTCGGTGACCGGGTTACCAACAAAACTCATCCTGTACATGTATCACACATCCCGAAAAATATACGTCTTATAGTATACCAAAATGAAGTTTGTTACGAAATCGGGCATAATGTTAAGATAACGAAATTCATTTTGATATATACTCCCCCTTACCCGAAATTCGACTTCAAGCCGGCCCGGAAAAACTCAGTTAGGGTTATGAAGTTTCAACCCGTAACATGCCAATTTGATTTTTTTGGGTTGGGATTGGGTTGACCTTTTGGGTTAATAGGTCAACCCGTTAACCCAAAAATATTTTAAATTCATATAAAAAAATTAATAGATCGACCCGCTACCTCACTTGATTCGCCAACCCACAACCAATTTACCTGAATTCAGTCCGCTAACCATCAACCATATCACCTGAAATCAACCCACCATACCATTTAACCCGTAAATTTGATATTTTTTGGGTTGGTGGTTGGATTTGGGTTGACGAGTTCGTAGGTTTTGATTGAGATTTTCAAGTCGATTTTGACATTAAGTCGGGTTTGGGTTGGGTATTTTCAACCCGTCAACCTGAACTTATTAATCTGAACCCGATATAGTTATATTTTATGAGTAGTGGTAGTAGGATAATATGTCGTTCTATGTATATATGTTTATATTTTATATTTAGTTATATTTTTATGTTGTAGATTATGTTTAAATTAAATGACAAAACAACATTTAATTACATTACATACTTTTTAAGATATAAGCAGCATGGTTGAATTAGTGGTAAACATCCAGTCTCTGGAAAAATAGAGGTCATGGGTTCAATCCTCATCCCATGCAAAGGTTGTAGGGCCTTTTCTACCATTTAGGTAGTAAGGTCTGTCTACATCTTAACCTCCCCCATACACCGTCGAGATATTGGGGCTCAAAACCCGCAGGAGGCGGGAGGAGTTTCTTTCTTTCTTTTTCCTTTTTAAGTTATATCGTATTATCAATCCCTCTCCAACTTTTCTTTGAATATACATTTGCGCTAAACACAATTTCAACCGCCGTCGATTGTAGTGGTGATAAATTTTTTTAACTATTAATTAATCCATCCAAAAATTTAATTAAGACCGTCTCAAAATTTTCAAATAATTCCTCGAACAACGCTTTTTTTCATTTCAAGGTTGAGCATCATCTTCTTTTCTTTTTTTTTTCTTTTATCATGTTTTTTTTTATTTCAAGGTAGGATTTTTTTTTAATAAGGTTAGCACTTTTTTGAACGTATCATAAAGATCCAAATTAGGACAGGGAATTTTGGGTTCTAATTTGCTTAAGCTATATGCATTTTGCTTGATCCTTGTTACTCGTGTTATATTTATTATAACTGGCTATTGTTATATATGGATTCGGTATTTATAAGTTTTTTTTCTCTTTTCTATCTTCATTGTCTTTTTATATTTGGATGAGTTTGGATTTCCTCGATGTAATCATAATCCTCGATGTAATCATATGTTGGTGGTTTTGTCAAGAGTTTGGTCCATCGATTTTAAATGTTAAGATGTATTTAAGGTTAGTGCGTACGGTGCTGACTAATTGTGAAATAATTCATTTGGCATTGCGTTATGAATGAAATTGAGTATATTGTATTGTGATTTTTTTTTTTTGGCAGATTAAAGCCTTAAAGGTATTATTTTGGTGGGGCATCATTGTTACTACGTTTAATAAAATGGAGTTCATATATTAATTTTGTATCGAAGTATAGAAGTGTTGTTTAGCTTATGAGTAAAAGTCAATGTATAGATTTAAATAGAATAAATTAGTTTCCATATGTAATTATTTAATTTCAATGGCCAAGATTAATTTAACTTTGAATTTAAATAATTAAGATTTAATGTTTTGATTTTTTTCTCTATGTTCTACCAACAATATATATATATATATATATAACAAGGTCCTAAATTCATTTCTAAACTAATAAAAACCCTTGGATGAATTCAATCTTTGATTTATAACCATTAGATCAAATTTAATTATTTAATCTTTAATTAGTGACAACTTTAATACTTATACTTTATATAATTAGGCAAAATGTATTCCTCTTTTGTATTACTTTTACTTTTAGCAAATTTACAAAATTAACATCTAATCCTAATGTGCATGCGTAAGTTCATTATAATTTCTAGGTGATTTTCTAACTTACTTTTTGTAAATAATAATAATAAAAGAAAGATATAATCTTGATAATCCATGTTTAATTTCGATGTGATTCAGAAACACATCATATGTAATATATTATTTTATTTTTGTTTTAAATTAGTAAATAATACATAAAATCATATTAATATTTTAAATTGTTTACATTATTGTGTTTTTATTTTTTATCCAATCAACATATATACGATGATTATATATTTTTCTATTTGTGTGTTATTTTTATTATGAACATGACTTGACCACATACGAGTTATTTTATCCGTCAAATTTTAGGTGTCCAATTTTGACTTTTTAAACTTTTTTATCTTTCAACTTTAAACGTAAATATCCTTATTTGTATTATATAGTTGTTAATGTAAATTATATTAATAAAAAAAATATTTAAAACTCAATCCATTCGTATATTTTGTGTTAAGTATTATATAACACATACCAAAATATTTACGGTCAAATTGAAAGAAAAATACTTGAAAAAGTCAAAGTCAAACACTTAAAATGGAACGAATTGAGTAATATATAATGACTTGCGTCAATGTAATTTCATGTTACTATATTAGCTAAAATTTGATATTTGATATTGGTAAATATAGAAAATAATACAGTATATATTTAACTTTAGAATACCATTATACAAAAATATAACATACATATTTTATTAAAAATCCTTAATATAAATTACTTATTAACTAATGACATCATTATATTCTTACATGTGTCCACAAGAAACATGTTAAGAATTAGATAAAGTTAAAATTTCTTATAATAAGATCTTAGGTAAATTTTATATTTTATTAATGATTATTAAATATTTTTTCTATTTAAAACAAAATTTAAGTTATTTAATTTAATTTTCCTAAACATGTGTCTTGTGAATATATTAAAATAAATTTTATGTTATTACGAAAGCAAGTATCCACGCGTTGCGGCGGTGAGATGGTAAGGGTGATATGTCATAGAGTGTGATAGGTCACAGGAGGTGATATGTCATAAAGTGTCATAGCCAGAAGCGTACAGGCTCCGCCCTCGGATTTAAAAATTCATTAAAAGTATATCGAATGACATCTCTAATGAAAGCGCATGAAATTTTTAGAACACCCAAACCATTTTTATAATTTATCGATGTACGATTTTTGAGATAAAAGATTTTTAAAGAGTTAGATGAATAAAATTATTTATGGAGGAGAGAGAAAAAAATGATTGGTTGAAATTTAAGGAGAGAGAACTTTTAAAATTGAATAGAAGTGAAAAAATACCTATAATTTTAATTGGAAAATTGATATACAATTAAAACTTCCCAAAAAAAATGTTATTTATCTGTTAAAAAAGTTAGTACTCATAAGCTCGCTTGAGCGGTAATCAGATAAATATTAAATGTAAGTGTATTGCTTAGATATATGATCCTTGATATTTTAGATAAGATTATTTAAATTTTGTTAATTTTTCTTTATGTGTGTATCTATATAAGCATTAAACTACATGAAAGATTGTAAAAATGACTAATATAGTTCCAAGTCTAAAAAAGAAGTCAAAATCTATATTTACTTCTTAATTGTATTCCGCTAAATAAATTGGTTATCTTGAATTTCAAACTATCACTTGATACATTAATTCTAAGTTTTACTTATTGTTTATATAAACATAAAGTCATGAAATTTCATGGGTTTTTTTTCCGGTATATAAAGACATATCTCAACTTTGATTGTAAATGCAATACTGTTTAATGAAACTTTATTTATTTATAAATTAACTCTACAACTTTTGCATCATATTATTAATTAGTCCATTTCAAAATCTTTTATCTATGTTTATCAATTTATGATAATATGTCATTAATTAAATATGATATCTCGCGTATTACGCGGGACAATAATCTAATATATATATATATATAATATAATACATAAAGGGTCTTTTTAACATAACAAATGATAATTACACCAAATAGTTTACTTCATGCAGCAAAATATACGTTTTAAAGTATTTGTGTAGTTCATATTTTTATATTGTGATGTAGAAACAAAAGTATCTATCTATATATACTTCTATATTTATATTTATACTAGGTCTTTTACCCGCACGATGTGCGGTTATTTAAAAATGTTGTTTTAGTTATATGAATATTTATAATAACTTTTAACAACTATACATTATTTAGACATATACATATAAATCTATATTATCATTAAATGGAAATTTTTACATTTATTGAAATAGATAAATTCAAAATATAACTCTTATTATTTATGAAAATCTTTGCATTTATATAAAAACATACGTTATCAAATATTCATATTAACTATCTCATATTATACTTCATGCAATACTAATGAACATAAAATGAAGTTAAAATGTAAATATAATGTAAAATCATAACGATCTTTTATTTTTTGCAAAGTGATATGTGACTTATTAGAATTTAATCACACTCTTTCAAAGAAAATAGTTTCATAAAACTTACTTCATCAAATAATAAAATTCATAAAAGTTGAAAAGCTTTAATTAGATATAGTTAGAAACCAAATTCAAATTATAATTAGATTACAAAGAACAAACTTATGATTCAAATTACGTTGAATTCACCTAGTAATTGATAATAGTTTTTATAAAACGTAAAATCACCACCACGAAAAGGATAAAAAACTATATTACAATGTGATATATAATATTGGTTATATTGGATAGTAAAATTAAGAAATAAATAATTTGAAAACCAAATATTTTCCAATTTTAAAAATAGATTTTAAATTCATACGGTTTCTATTATGATATAGAATGTGATTTTTTACTTTTATTTTTGTAAGATTTTGTTTATATATAGATTTTATTTTTATTTAATTTAATAGTTTTAGATAATATAAATTTGTAGATTTATATATTGTAAAAAAAATATAGAGATGCCACATAGGATAAAGACCTATGTGGCAATTTTTAAAAATAGTTTTAAATTGTAGAAGGCTTTAAAATGCTAAGATAACTATTGTTTTAAGATTTATATAGATTTATACTCTTTTATAAAACAGACTACAAGTTCTTAATTTAACATTTTTTTATAACTAAAATATCTCTATACACAAAAAAAAAATAAAAATCCTACACGCTCTTCATTTCTCCTTTTCTTTTTGTTTGCCCACAAACACACATATCTCACTATAAGCACTTACTGTCGTCAATCACCGCATTCTGTTACCACCATCTATCACTATTTAGATGTTGCAATGTGCAGACATCCATCTAATTAAATGTAAATAGCACCTCCCAAAGTAGTTGGTTTACATGACCCCATATATTCTTCTAAATGATGGTGTAAACAAATCAGAATTAATGTATTTACAAAGCCTATGGAACCCAACGCAGCTACCCCTAACTTAAATATGGATGAGATCTCTACACTCCTTCAAAATTAAGGGAATCTATTCGTATTCCAGTCATGCTCTTTAATATCATTATTTGGTATGTTAATCGATTACGTATTTTTGGTACCTGATTCTTTAGGGATTTTCTCCACATCTCTACATCCCTTCTTCAAAACATCGATCCAACTTGTTCTTCAAGACAAGCCCTTTGTATAAATAATTATTAAATATTAAATAACCCTAAGACGGACGTTCTCCACTCCCTTGAGATATGGACATGATGCACCAAAACTCCAAACAGGTGAGCGTACCCGTTTTGGAAACTCCATGGGAACGGAAACTCATACGAAACGTTTCCATGAAGTTTCCGTATATACCGAAACGTTTCCATGAAGCTTACATACCGTATTTAATTAATATTAAAGTTTCAATGAGCTTTTTCTATTCTAAAAACGACTGTCATCTTGCGACTATGCATAACCCCAAACACAAACCAACTACATTATACAATTGAGATCATCATCAGACTTTTTCAATTCCAAATTTGATTAGTAAAAATTTAATGTGTGATCATTGGTCACCATCAAGCCTATGTTATAAAATTATACATATATAATTATACATAATCTCTCAAGTCTCAACTCTTTCCATATAAAATCAATATATTTTAATTTTTTTATTGCCGTATCTTTGCCGTACCGGTATCTTTGCCGTATCCGTATCCTAAATTTTTTAGTGGTGCCGTTCCTGTTCCCGTTTCTTTTTGCCGTATCTGTTTCGGTGCAACATAGGTCACATATACTTAATTACTTGGCATTAAGCATGCATCTCCCATGCTTTATATCCTTAAAAAAAGGTCTTTTGATTTTTTTTAGTGCAATCTCTAAACGAAAGCAATATATGAATATTAATTGTTTTGATGTTTATACTAGTGCCAGGCGAAATGTAAATGAAATTTGACCAACAGATGAATGATCATAATGGCATTAACAAACAAAAGCAAAAACGTACTTATACCAAAAGAGTCATTCATCCTCTACAATAAGCCTTAGGATTATTACAACAAGAACTAGAATTATACTAATACCAATCATGATCATACCCATTGTCCGCGTCTTACTGCCATCATTGCTACTGCTCTCTTTGTAGTTAACACGGCGCACTCTTTGCTCGCAAAAAACCTCTGTGTAGCCATTATTATCCTCAATTTTCATAGTAGAGCTTTGCTTGTATTCCGTCGTGCCATTTTTCCAATCGTACTTCTCCATTTTCGTTGCTCGTCCGTAGGGACCATGCTTTTCATCAAAACTCATTCGCGAAGTAGTCGTAAAACTACCTTCTCTTTGACCACCTTCAATTTGGCTTAAGGTCGTTCTCAGAGGCATAACAGATTCATATGACCCGTAGGTTGCCAACATTTTTGAAACTGAACTCCTAGGTCTTTCATTCATTGTTACTTATCTATAAGAAACATCCAATAAATTACACAAAAAATGACACAAAAATTTGTCACGCAAAAAAATAAAAATAAAAAATACCTATACTACAACTTGGTTAAACACTATCATAGAAAAACAGGAATAAATAGACTTGAGTAGGGGTGTAAGCGAACCGAACGGTATCTTGTTCATGTTCGTTCGTTTAACTTAACGAACGGTTCACGAACAGGTAAACGAACATAATGTTGTGTTCACGAACAGATGAACGAACACAATGACTTGTTCATGTTCGTTCATTTATGTTCATGAACGAATGTTCACGAACACAAACAAACATTTATGAACGGATACAAATGAACTACAATGAACAAATATATAGTTATAAGTATTAGAACTTAAATTCAAGATTATAAAATATCCATCGACTAAAAATTTTACAAAATATTTTACAAAATATTTCTGCTTATGATACAAATATACAACATTTATTTATCTAATAAAAAAAAAGGTTTATGTCCTTTCATTTCCAAAAAAAATATACTCTAGTTTAAAGCTTAAACTTGAGGTTCAATATAACACTAACATACATTTTTAATATAATATAAGTAATTGAATTTAATTATTTTTCTTAAAATATAGACAGCAGATATTAATAATTTAATATATATATATATGATATAAAAGAAATAGTTATATTTAAAACTATTATTTGGATATATTTGATTAGGTATTAGTATATTTAAACACAACATTAATGAATGAATATTCACGAACATACATGAACGATGTTCACGAACAGATTATCGAACGTTCATGAACATAAATGAACGAACGAAAGCTTTGTTCATGTCCATTGATTTAAGTAAACGAACAAACTTTTGTGTTCATGTTCGTTTATTTAACTAAACGAACGAACACGAACGAACTTCTCGCCGAACAGTTCGTGAAGTGTTCATGATTTGATATAATATATTCTGTACGTGTGATATTAATCCATTATATATATTCAATGAAACAATCGAGTGGTGTTTCGATTTTATATTAAATATTAAATAAGAATATGAAAAAATATATATTAGTTGAAACAATCGAGTGATTGGTTTTTGCATGCCAACAAAAATTGCATATTTGAATAAATTATATTTTAAAGAAAAAGAGAAAAGATAACAAGAGGAGAGGACCTTAATCGCTGTTACAGAGGGAAGCGTACGATCGGGGCTTAAAATTAAATTAAATTAAGAGAAATTCTTCATATAAATATATCGAATCTTTGTTGTTTGATCGATTTGTAAAACTGTCGTTCCGCCTTTTATGTGATGCTCATTTATTGTTATCCTGATCAATATTTATGAATATTATTTTTATAATCATCATCTGTAAAACTAGTTTTGAGATAGATTTTAGAGATAAGTTATTGAAGATTATCAAGTTTAGATTACTAAATTGAAGTTCAAGAATTGTCGAGCTTTAGATGAAGTTAAAAGATAAATGGGCCTTGAGATAGAAGTATTCCATTTGCAAATGGTGCATAATTGGATTGGGCCTTTAGTTGGATTGCTAAAATGCAGTTGATCAATGAAGAAGAAATATAGAGTTTGGCCTGATTAAAATGATACAGAAGATGTGTCTTTTCTCGTATGATGTATAATAAAATCCGAACCAGATGGAGAAACCCGATACCATAAAATTTTGGATCAGGTCGGGGCAAGCTTAACGGGGCACGGGTTGGTTTTCGGGGAAATTAGCGGGGATTTTTTCGGGTTTCGGGGCGGGGACTGGGGCATGTCTACCCTGACCCGACCCGAACTCGATAAGGTGAAATTATATATATATATATATTATATGTTACGTAAAGCAGCATAGTTGTTTTACAATCTTGTATTCAAATAGAGTAGTTTGAAATAACAGAATTTCCACATTCATGGACCACTTAAACCATCATGGAATGTACCTTGAGGTGTATATTTATAAACAGAAGTAAGTGGTTTGAAATGCCAAAAGTTCCACACTCATGATGGACCACGTAATTTCCTTTTATTTTTTCAAAGAAATTCGGGTCGGATTTCGGGTATCTTTAACAGTTATCGGGTCGGGTTTGGGCGAACAATTAGACCCAATAGGATGCCCCGATAACATCCCGTCGGGTTCGGGTACTATGTTTCTTATCGGGTTCTGGTTTGGGTTTGATAGTATCCCGCCCGAACCTGCCCCGTTGCCATTCCTAATATAGATAGTGCATATATATGTGTAGTTATTTTGAAGTCTACCACTTTCATCAGTAGAAATATCGTTAGAATTGTTTTGTAGTTAAAAAAAATTATAAAAATGTTACTGGTAAAAAAAAGATAGATTTAGAGTTAACTAGTTAATGTTCTCGGGCGTTGTCCCGGGAGACATAACCTTGCTTTACAAAACTCTATAAAAATTGTTTCATATTTGTATGTGCGTTTGGAAATGTGTTGTCGTGTACAAATGTGACAGATAGTAATCGTTTACATGATCAATTTTCTGGATAGTTAAAAGAATAAACAATCTTAATCATGGAACAATTATACAGTAGAACCTCTATAAATTAATACTTGATAAATTAATAACCTCGATAAAACTAATAATTTATCTGGTCCCAACTTGGGACCAGTACAAAATTGGACACCAATCAATAAAATAATAAGATAATAATTTTTTTGAAACCCTAAGGTAAAAATATAGGTCCTATCAAA
This sequence comes from Erigeron canadensis, assembly GCF_010389155.1. Classification (NCBI taxonomy): domain Eukaryota; kingdom Viridiplantae; phylum Streptophyta; class Magnoliopsida; order Asterales; family Asteraceae; genus Erigeron; species Erigeron canadensis. Next base: position 7,727,827 of record NC_057763.1, read on the forward strand.
ACTATAAATTAATAATTCCTTAAATATTTAAAAATTTTAATATTGTTTAGTATAAAATGAATCTATATTCACTTGTTTTTTTTTCTTAACTTTATATCTATGTTGAATATATATTTTTAAATTTCTACATTGCACTTAAGAGTTGAGACATTGTCGCAATAAAAAGTTGTGAAGAGTTGTTAGCCGCTTATAATTTTCAAAAACTACTGTATCATCCTCAACTTCATCATCAACTAAATTTTGAACAGTATCCATAACAAATTCTTCAATGCTTTGAATCTCATAACATTCATTCTTTTCACTAGGATAATCCCGCAACTCATTCACATCTGGTTTTTTGCTAATAATGCATACCCGTAATCAAATTCTCAAGCTCACGAATGTCTTCTCCATAGTTTACATCGTTGAAATTACTTGAGCCGATTAAATTCATAGAACAAATTTTATCGTGTTGAAAATAATTTTCTTTGGACTCTTATGTTATTTAATGTGTGAATGTACATTGGATATTAAAATTTTAAAAGTGATACATGAACCTCTTTAAATTAATAATTTATTAATTTATTGATATAATAATATTTCAATAATTTAATAAAAGATCCCGGTCCCAACTTTATTAATTTATAGAGGTTTTACTGTATATGATTAATTAAAAAAAATGTGATAGCGGAAAAAAAAATTAAAACACATATACCATTATATGTGAAATACAAAAAGAATTGAAAAGTACTATATGAATCATTGTAGATAATCAATAGACAAATGAACGTGGTTGCCATATAACTTTGTACAATAAATTGTAAAAAAAAAAAAAAAAAAAAAAAACTGAAAAAACGACAATGTTAGGTAAATGATTTTATAAATTAAAAACATTTTAGAGGATAGTAAGTATGAAGATGAAAAATTAAAAATTAAAAACAAAATAATAAAAAGAACACAATAAAACATAAATGTCCAAAAATCATTAGAAAATAGAAAGTTAACGAAAAATAATAAGTATCGCAACTAATCTTTTGGAGATGCTCGGAAATATATGTCTAAAGCATAATCACTACCGTCACATGAGAATATATAATGTACTATTAACACAAAACGATGAATATAATACAAAGAACATATAAATATAATATAAAAAAATTGTGTAAAAAAATTTAATATTATTCAAAGTTTTATGTAGTAACAACCAAAACACAAATATTATTCAAAACTTAAATATATGTCTAAAATCAAAAATCAAAAGACGAAACAAAAATATATAAAAACACAAATGAACACGTAGTAACATACATGTTAACATGGAAACACAAGTATTTGACTCTATGTGACTTATTAGCATGGATGATCATGTATGTAGTAACATACATGTTAACATGGCCCAAGGGCATGAAAAGACACCCTTTTAGGCCCATCCTATATATCTATATATATTGTCAAGTGAGGGAAAAAAGAAAAAAAGTCACACTCACTTGCCCATTTATTTTATAAATACCTTCTTTACGAATGAAAATGGGGCTTTCATTCATTCACTCATACAATCAATCATTCATAGCCTAGAAACACACACATATATATCCTCCAAAGATCGAAACATCTCTTTGGGAAGATCATCATTCACCTTAGGTTCGTTAAGAGCTTAGTAGGTTTGCACTCTTATTGAGGAGATTTTGATGATCTTCGTGGTTAAATCCATTCGTGATTGAGCTCGACAATCTATGTTCAAACACTAATAGTTAGGAGGAATTTTAGGATATTATTTTAGGATGATTTATCATTTCCCAAAGGATGTATACAAAAATATATAGAGGATTGTTTGTTACAGCTAGTCATACGCATATACTAGAAAAGATTTTGTGGAATGTATAAAATTTTATCCGATCTCCTTCCTTCTACATTGCCAATCTAAATAATTTTTTTAAGGGTTCAATTTCTAAAGATAACCTTGGCACCTTGTTGCTATACTAAGTTTCTATGAGATGTCGCTATATGAATGTCCACACAACATAATACATAACATTTTATATGGTTAAAGGTTCTTAACAATATTGTACATAAACAAGATTACATTTCATTAACTACTTACACCGTGTGCAAAGGAGGAATTAATGAAAATAATGGTTGGAGACATATGTAGGTATAAGCAAATTGCTGGTTAAAATCGTCTCTAAAATCAAAACAAATTTTTATTTAAAAAAAGTGTCATTCGAGATACGATCCATATTAACGTCATACCATATTCCACTTTCAAAATATAGCAAAATTTCACTCTAGCGATAAAAACTATCATTCTCATATTCTCAACTTCCTAATTCCACATTATCACTACATCATTTTTATTTAACTAAAACACAAAAATAAATAATAAAATTACATTAACTAAATTACCATTACATAAATTAAAAACAAACATTACATAAATAAAAATCAAACAGTACTTTAATAATAATTAAAACAGTACTTAAATAAAGATAAAACTTTATTTAAATGATAATACTAAATATTTCGGTGGTTTTTCGAAAGGTTATAAATGTGTCGAATTAAATACTTTTTCAGGTCATTGTGAACTCATCTGTCGCGAATTTCTCCGTCACCGTCAATCATAGCTGCAATTGGTATTGACGGGGAAATTCACCATTAAATTTGAATACACAACTTATAGGCTAGATCATCACACATACCACATACCACATAAGCTAAAACTCAAGGTTATGTGGTTATTTAATAATATCGCAAATTCGCTCATCATTAAAATGAGAGAAATGACATTATATATATATGGCTACCACAACTAAGAGAAAAAAATATGAGATTTTTTAATCTAAACCATTGAAAAGAAATCAACAAATTAATCTCCACCATTGAAAATAAAAGACATAATTTTGAAAGGAATGTGTTTTATTAAATACCTTGAATTCCTTCAAATTGAAAATCTGGGGTTTTTTTTATGGCAACCTCAGGTTCAGTTAAATGTTTATATTATAATTTACATTATGAAAGCACGAGACCTCAACTTACTCAAGAAATCTAATATTAGGTGAAATGGTGGTAAACTTCAAAAAAGTTAAAGATTTGATATGATTTTCTTTATTATTATAAATATTGAAACTTTATTTAAAACTACTAACAGATTATAATAAAAAAAGTTATCTTTATTATTATGAATTATGAATTAAAAAAGAATATACCGTTATTTGTGATATATATTTAGTTTGTGTAATGACATTTTGAGTGTAGGTTTTGAATTAAAAAAAAACCGCTATGATTATTAGGTAACACAAAATTTTTTATCGATTTGTTCACAATCTAGAATCATAGATGCTAAATGATTTATCAAAAGATTTAAATTTAGGTCTAGATCAAATTTAAAAACAAAATGCTTATAAACTTTACTCATGAAAAGGGATAAGGATGACAACGGTTGATTTCACCAATCATCGAATTTTAAATTTTTTAATATAAGTGTAAATAACTTTATATACAATAATAACTAAAATAATATATGTATGATTATAATATAATTATATTGGGTTCGGGTTACAAATATTCAAACTGAACCCGACTTGTCAACCTAAAACCCAACTATACCAATAAAAAAATGAGTTGGTTAGTTGGCGGGTTAAACGGATGATTTCTTGACATATAGATTGGTGGGTGGCAGGTGATTTTAAGTCAAATAAGCGGTGGGTTGTCGATTGATATGAGTTAATGGGTCGACCTATTAAAAATATTAAATAATTATAAATATTTTGGGTCAACCAGTTAACCCAAAAGTCAACATGTTCCCTAACCAAAACTAAGTCAGGTTGTCGGGTTAGCGGGTCCAGATTTCACAGCCCTAACCCGATTTTTCTGTATTGGTTTCAAGTCGGATTTGAGTAAGTTCGAGAATTAACCCAGTTTAGTTATACTTTCTTTGTTTACATTGTTTATTTTAAAAAAAAAACTTACTCTCAATTTTTGATAAAATTGGAAATATTATACCTAATTATTATATGTTTGAATTTTTTTATTTAAGGTGTTAAAAATGTTGTCAGTGACGGTTATTTTTTTTTTAGTGGATATATATACAAATAACAAACGAAGTTACCACATAATATTTAAAGCTTTTAGTATTATTTTATTATTACTATTATTTTATAAAACGAACCCTAATCCAAAATTTATTCTCAGTAGGCTATTTAAAAAAATAAAGAGATTAGTTTCCGGGAATGTAACTATCTTTGACCGAATGTCTATAGTAGGAAAAAACTAAAGTTGTGTGTATTGTATGTAAGCAACTCGAAAAAATGTTTATTGTATGTAAGAAAACATGCGTGGCAACCATATACAGGTGTCACTTGTCAGATTTTAATTGGTTGAAACAAAATTCTTACATACAATAAATATTATTTCGAGTTGTTTACATACAATCCACACAACTTTAGTTATTTCCTACTATAGACATTCGTTCAAAGTTTCTTATATTCCAGGAAACTAATCCCAAAAATAAAACGTAATTAATAATAATCATGTAATTAATTTTCATAGAACTTCTATTACTCCCTGAATTGCAGTATAATAAGCGTTAATTTTTTCATTTGAATGCATCATATTATTAACCAAGAAGATTGAATAATTTTTCAACCAACAAAACGAAGAATGGTCGTTGGGCATTTACTCAAGTGGTGGGACAGCAAAATGTACGAGTCGAATTGGATTGGGTAATAGGTCAAAACGGGTCCGGGTCAAAATAAGTCCGGGTCAAATTGGGCCAGGGTCAATACAGGTAAGTTTATAAAAAGGCCAAAATAATCTAATGATGATATACCCTATACAGAGTTCCACCCCCGTACAAGTAAAATTACTTATCTATAATACGAAGCATTAAGCTTGTAGCCAAAGCTATAAAGCACTACCTCCTGAATTAGAATAGCCCCAAACCTCTTAAAGTAATTCGCTCAACTCTGAAAGAATTCATCAAAGATTGGATTAATACAAATCATTTCCACAGTTATCCAAATATCCTATAAAGGAACAAAATCTATATACCGATACCTTGGACACGGTATTGAATAATCCGATCACAATCTTCTCTAAAAAACCTAGAAGATATCTCTAAAGAAGGAAGAGATTTACCCTAACTCTCCTATCCTCCACCCAAGCTATATGCCCTCTAAATAAAGAAGAGATGTCATACGGCACAAACCCATCTTTGATCAAACATCCGGGTCAAGGATATGCTCGATAGTCTTATATCTTTCTCATGAACTTCTTGTTCGGTCAATTTATTTGTTTGAACATGTAGAACTTAATTGTTTTTCAGTTATTTTATGTTTGGGTTTGTAACGTTTTATGTTACGCGTTACTAATAAAAGTTGGATATATGCACTTTTGTTAGTTTACTTTATCTCTATATATAAAGTTCAACATGTTTCGTATACTTTTAACTATATACATATTGTTTATAACCCGGTCACGAGACAACTACTTATCACCCTTGGACTTTCACATTGCTGCCCACCTCTAATATGCTGCTATGGGCTGTAGCCCAGCTAGTCCAGCCCCAAGGCTGGCTCTGCTTAAGCTTAACCATAAACTAGCTTAAACGGTTCTAAAACTTAACCAATAACTGTTTGAGATAGCAGTGAATTATACTATGGCATGTATGTATTTATTGTCTATGAAATAAAAATTATTGTAGATTTACTGGTGATTATATCCACTAAAGTTTTGAAATTTTTAGTAGAACCTCCATTTGGTTCAACAGCCTTATGAGCCAATTCTTTCAATGCTTCAATTCTCTTTTTCCGTCCTATTGACAATTCATTAGATGATAAGAATTGTTTCACAGCACAAGCAGTTCCATGTTTGGTGAATCTCCCTCCTTCAATCTTCGCACCAATCCCCCAAACTCTCTCAATCATCCAAGTATTTAATTGTTGATCGCCCACAAACGGCCTGCATATCATAGGGACACCAACTCCCAAACTCTCCAACATAGAATTCCATCCACCATGTGTTATAAACACCCCTATTGCGGAATGCTCCAAGACTTGTATCTGTGGTGCCCACAGTACAACCTTTCCAGTCCCATTAGCACATATTCTCTCCAAAAATCCTTTAGGAAAATGCTTATTGGAATCACTCTTTATTGACCAAAGAAACGAGGTTTGGGTCTCTTCTAGTGCTTCAGCCAACTCCACTAGCTCGTGAGGTGGAGGTTTGAAGAACGTCCCAAAGCAGATGTAGGCAACCGATCTTGGCTTTTGATTATCTAACCAAGAAAGGCAAGAGAATTCATCAACTTTGGACAACGAATTTTCTTTAGATATGAGATTGAAGGGGCCAATGTTGAGGAAATTGTTGAATTGTGAAGAGAGGTTTTTGTTGAGTTCAGGGTCTAATTCGTCAAAAGAGTTTATGGGAACAACAGTCGCTCTAGGCAGGGACCTTCCCATCTTATGTAGCATGGTTGAGAACGGCGACTCAAGGTTTCCAAGCACGATCCCCTCTGGCAAGTCACTTAGTCGAATTGTCTTGAGGCCGGGAATCAAGTCAGCAATTTCATCATCAAGTCCTACTAACCCTGTCCATAGCCGAAAAAATGTTAATTTGTAAAATATTGATATGTATAAGTTCAATATAACATAAAAAAATTACGAATTCCACTTACCTTTGATTTCATCATACTTTTGCCTTATAAGATCGGTATAAAAATGTGCAGAGAGTGAATGAGCTCCGCCTGTATACCACGACACCCAAGGAATGCTCATTTCGTCAGCCATATCACCCGAAAACCAAAGAAAAACGTCAGCCAAAAGACAACCAATCTTGAGCCCAACATCTTTTTCAACCACTTTAACACCCTTCCTAAACTCCTCTTCTGCTACGGCCAGAAATAAGTTTACGTACTCTTCTGGATTCCCTACGGAAACATAATCTTTAGGTATGCCATCTGATATATCATACGGCCGTATGTTGTTGCATTTTAGATCAGAAAACAATGCCTGGTTAGATTTTGTAGTGCTAAAGAATGAGAAAACCACGTTAGGGGACATGGAAACTAGTCTATGAACGAGGGTTAAAAGAAGTGAAGGGTGTGAAGTAAACGGGAATGCGAAAACAGCGACATGCCTATCCGGTATGCCGCAAATATTGCCGTTGCTAGTGATCTCCATTTGGCCGTATGTAGAACTATTGGAGACAAGAGTTGGGTAGTAGGAAAGTGGCTGATAGTTGAGTTGTGGTAGTCCTACAATGGTTGTGCATTATATATAGTTATAGTTACATTAGTAAACTCAAAAATTGCACGAATTTTTAAAAAAAATTAATTTTTAACATTGATAATGTTTTACAAGTAATTAGTTATGTAGGTTTAATTTTGAATTTTATAAACATAGAGACACGTAAATCTTCATTTATTATACAATTGTGTAAAGACATGAATTACATGAAAATAATGCTATGAATATATATATATATATATATAGGGACGGTTCTACAATAGGGACAATGTGGGCAACTGCCCCCATTCCAATTCTCGTACAATGTAAATTTTTAGAGGTATAGTTTTAATTTTTTTTCCTAAAAAGTATAAATAAGCAGAAAATACTTATAAATGTCACCATCATTATCTGTAACACCCTTCATTTTGACCGGTCAACTCTAGTGAACCCATAAAACAAAAATTTGTCAATTTGAAGTAAATAAACTTTTGTAATGAAAAACTAGGCATATGAATAGTCATTAGGAACGTAATTATTAAATAGATAACAATACGTCAACGAAGAATTTGAACGAGTTTCGTGTTAAAAGTCTTAGCTAAACGAATAATTTCTCAGGAGAAACCGGAACTAGTCGTGAGAGCTCAAGAGGGGAACAAAACCTCCCTCCCTCCCTTTCCTCCTCTCATTTCTTCACTCACACTCTCTCTATCTTATCTTTTTCTTTTCCTTTCTCTCTCAAATCCAAGGACAAACACCCTCTCTATAATTCTTCTTCAAAATTCGGATTTTTAGGGTGTAATAACTACAAAATTGTTAGAAAATCTTGTATAATAATCATCCTTGGAACTTCAAGAATTTGGGGGTTATTTCAAGAGTCCACCCTTTACCTAGCTCAAAAACGAGTTTGACACCTTGAAGGAAGCTTTTGTAAGTTACGTTCCACTCAAATTCATCCTTTAATGTTTATTAACATGTTTCTAGTCGAACCCAAGTATTCTTGAGTCCAATGTGTAGGTCAAAACCGAAATGGGTCAAAATTATGGTTACAAAATTGGTAAAGTAGGTCAAATCCGAATTTAAGCATGAAATTATTGTTGTGAGTTGAGTTTTGAAGTGGGTTGTGTCTAAATATGTTCATACAAGCTTCCCAAAACGAATCCAAGCTCAAAAATCCGATTTTGAGTCAATTAGGGTTTTGGTCAAAAGTCAAAACGGGTCAAAGGTGAATAGGGCACAAATTGGTCTTACAAAACGAAATTGGGGAAAGGGTTATGCTTAATTATATCTAATTATGATTAGCCCTATGAACAATTGGATTGGAATCATCACAAACCGATTAATTGGGTAAATTAGGATTTTGAGTATTTTGGGGTATGAATTGGTGTTTAATTGTGTTATGAAAGAGTTTGAATGGTGGGGTTTGGTCAAATTATGTTAGTAACATGTTTTGTAGCTTCAAAATGGTTTCTAAATGGTTAAAAATGAGTTTGGGGTCGATATGGAGGTGTTTAGGTTCGTGTTTGATGTTCTTGAGTGTTCTTGGGCATGGTTGATCTGCACCCAGTGTAGAAAGTCCAATTTTACCTTACGCTAGAAAACCTCTGTTTACGCCCCACTTTACGCCAGAACTCATCTTTCTTGTAACGATCATAACTTTTGAACCGTAAGTCCGTTTTAGACGATTCAAGCGGCCACAAAACCGTAAATGAGTCTACTTTCTAATGGTATAGTCCTATGAGTCCAAAACCTAGCTTGAGCAAACCAAAAGTTTCGATAAAGCAACAGTGGTCATGTCCCGACGAGTCATTGTGAAGCAAAATGTAACGATTCCACCTTGGTTGGATCAAAGCCTTATAAAATGGACATAATAAAGCTTTTATAGTAATATTAGGTCAATATTTATGAGACCTTAACTTTGAGATGCTTTAGGATTAATGTGATACGTGTATGATAGGTTTCGACTATCGTGGGCATAAGTTCTGATTCCTTTCATCTTGGGATTGTATTGCACATGTCAGGTGAGTTCCGTAGCTCCCTACTCAATTGAGATTTGGGCTGAAATGTGTACACATACGTGCTTGTTTGATTGTTTGGTTGATTTGATTGACGGCTTATTGATTAACTAACTGATTGTTTGATTGCTTGATTGATGGATGGTTTTAATTGATTATTGGATGGTTTACGCATATGATTGTGATATTGTGATTATTTAGGATAGCCGTACATACATGGAAGTCGATTATGCCTTCAAAGGGTTTTTGATGTGGTGGGAAGGCTGCGGGTGACCCTATATATAAGCATCTATGACTCATTGAAAGTAGAATCCTCCTAAGTGTATGTACGTATTGTTTTGGTTGGTTTAATGGTTTGATGATTGATTGGGCTTATGATTGAAAAAAGTACGCATATGTAATGACATGAATGTTGGTGAGATGGATAAGTACATCCGAGTGTATAGACGTATATACTTGTGTTGAATTGTTGAATAAGTACATCCGAGTGTATAGACGTATACACTTGTGTTGAACTATTGAGTAAGTACATCCGAGTGTATAGACGTATACACTTGTGTTGAATTGATGAAACGTACATGACTCCGGGTATATAAACGTATATACACCAACGATTTGACATGCCACAACGGTCATTGGTATGACATGTCATTGGGATGACACGCGGACACTCTATTTGCGCGAGACGCACACAGACCCCAAGTATGTAGTCACACATACTTGCATTTGATGATTGTTGAGACACATACATGATATACATTCATACATTGATTGGTTATGTCTTTTGCACTTATACCTTATACATCCTTATTGTTTCGCATACTCATTGATGTTGACATTACTTATACACACATGTGACACACGTCTCTCATCATTGTTGATACATTATGGCTTGTTATATAACGAGATTTACTCTCGGTTTACCTATCTTGGTTGACTTTATGCGTTGTAAAGGCTACCGGTAAGACATTACTTACTTTTCCTTATACATATTGTAATTGTTGACAATGGTTCCTTGTGATCCATTACTACGAACTCACCAACTTAGTGTTGACTTTGTTTAGTACACTTTTCAGGTAATCAAGTGAATCCAAGATGTGATGGTTGATTGATACTTGTGCTAGAACTTGGGCTTGGACTTACGTGGATCCGTAATTTATTCGCCCTTTTATGTTTTCATGTTCTTTATGTATAATGTACCTTGAATGCCTGATGTTGTGTAACACCCCGATAATTTTAAAGTAATAAATTAACCCTTTTTGTAGTTTTGACATTAAAATAAGTTCCTAGTATTTTGTTTAAAAAGGGGGTTAATTTAGTTGGAACTTTGGCGGATAGCGGGTAAATTTTACCCAAAAGGAAGCATGGGGCGTGGCATCACCCAAGGATGCCAGCCATTTTGTTTGTTGACTCACCTTATTCCACTACCACTCTTATTCTCTTTTTACATGCATTCCATCCAAAAAAAAAAAAAAATCAAATTGGTAATCTTAGTCCAAAGCTAAAATCAATAATAATAATCATCAAGAACAATTTATCCATTCATCTTTCAAGATTAAAAAAGTTAAGGTTTGGGTTATTTGGTTATGGTGGTGGTCGAATTCATCAAGGGAAGAGGGGAAGGAAGACCTTAGTGATTTCAAGTATTAGAATTTGTCTTGCATTCCTGGAGGTAATTACTTCTTAGCTTAATTTCCTTTCCTTACTAGAAATTAGGGTTCTTGAAAATAAGAATTGGGGGTTTTTGCTAGTGATGAGCCCTAGTATGATTTCCCCCAAGTAATTGGATATTTTGGGTTAGTTATTGAGTTGCGTATGTTAATTTTGATTTTTAAGGAGAATGTTGGTAGAAAAGCTCCAACCATGAAAAATAGTGATTTTACTAGTAATTGAAATAATGATGATGAAATCTTGGAATTTATATGAATAGTTTGTTAAGTAAGCAACTCAATGACTTAGTGGAATTGGTTAGAGGTTAGAATGCTAGTGAAAGGGTTGTTTAGCTATGTTGAGATAGCTGGGAAAGTGAACATCTTCTTATGTATGTATTATGATATATGATAGGTTGAAAGCTTGATATTGTGCTTTTGCGGTTATCTTGGTTATTTGTTGTTTTCGCGAAGGAGGTGAGTATACTTGCATATATTGTATATTCGTCGGGTCAATTACCATTCATGTTGAGTGAGTCCATGGTGGTAATTGATTTGGCGTTAAGTCCCATGTTTATGGTTGAGTTTGATTACAGGCCTAATTGGTGGCCATACGCTCATGTGGAGCATTTGTTATTGTTATATTTGATTGTGATTGTAATCATTTGCTTATATGGATCCATGTAATGCCTAGCCCAAGGGTGAGTATTATGGATATGACACGACGGTGTCATAGTCCATATGCAACAATCCCTTGAGCATTTCCCTCTTTCGTCTATATGATTATATGCAAGCATATTCACTAAGCATTCGCTTACTTTTCAGATGTTTACCCTTTGATTATAGGTAGTTCCGGAAGAAGGAACTAAGTTGCTTGTCTTGAAGAATAGAGATTGAAGTTGCTAGTGATTGTAGATACTTGAAAGGTATTTTGGCTATTCTCAGAAGAATGACATATTTTGGTTAAAAACCTAGTTGTCCCTCTTGACTTTGGCTCATGGTACATTTTGAATGTTAGTCGTCATGTTTTGGTACATTTTGTAAATGGTCATGTTTATGTCGTTTGGGAGTTGACAAGGATGGTTAGTTGGTTGTAAATTGTCAAATTGGATAATATAGGGTTGTGTAGTGGGTCGTGGGTCAAACGAACTTGTCAAATATGAATATTTTCAGGTTAACTCTCTTACTTTCGATTCTAGAATGTAATTAGCCTAGTTTTTGATTTGAGGTTTGAAGGTTTTGGTAAATCTTAAAGTGGACAAATTTTGATGTTGTAGGGTTTTGGGCCACTGCGGCGCAGTGGAGGTGGTTTTTCCCACTGCGGGGCAGTGGAATCCCACGGCCAGAATTTCTTTTCTTCCCACCGCGGCGCAGTAGTAGTGTGCCAAACCCACTGCGGCGCAGTGGGGGCTCTTCCAGCTTTGGTCCAAAGTTTTTTGTGGGGGCATTGGGAGTACTCGACCTCACTGCGGCGCAGTGGGGGCATATATAAAAAAACAAGAAATTTTTTTTGTGTCTTCGAGTTTATCGAGTCTTGTCGTTTTAAGTGGTATCAAAGCCAAGGTTTAAGGGATTTAGGTATTCCCTCGTGTAGAGAGTGCCTAGACTTAAACCTTAGTTGAGACTCGACCTTAGGTATTAGAAAATTTATATGGGACCCGAATATGTGTTTGATGATGTTAGCTTATAAACTTGCTAGTATTAAAGCACAATAAGAAGCCGGCCTTATTGTGGTTGAAGTACTATCAAATTTATAAACCAACCGCATCAAACTTTGGAACGGTCTAGTATAAAGTTATAGGTTTTAGCTTATGACTCGTAAAGAGAGATAGGTTGCGTATTTAAATCGATTTATTTACTCTTATTATAGAATGACAGATCAACATTATGAAGAGGAAGAATACGATCGACACGACGAAGAGGAAGTTACCTTCCCGGAAAATAGCATGGACATTTCCGACCAATTTGGAAGGGCGTTGGAGAAATACACCCCACTGTTACTTAGAATGCTAAACCAAACAATGGAAGGGGTTATGAATGATCATATAGCCCAGATGATTAGAGAGGAGGTGGCTTTAAATGTTCAACGGGAATTTGAAAGGAGAGATGGAAAGGGGAAGGGTAAGAAGGACAATGAAGAGGAGGAGGAGGAAGTTAAGGGAGAGAAGTTCCACAAGAAGAAGTTTTCTTTTAAGGATTTTGATGTGTGTCACCTTCCTGAATATCATGGTGACCGTAATCCCATTGTTTGTACTAGATGGGTGTCGGAGATTGAAGGGTCTTTTCGCACTAGTCAATGCCCTGAAGATCTTAAAGTGGTGTTTGCCGTGAGCATGTTGAGGGATAAAGCAAAGAGATGGTGGGACAATTTATTGATGGTGAAGAAGGGAGCACTTGATAACGTGGATTGGTCTGAGTTTAAGGCCATGTTCTATAAAGAATTTAGATCAGAGGCGGAGGTGACTAGGTTGAGGAACGAATTCCTCAATGATTCCCAAGGAACCCTTAGTTTGACGGAGTTACGTGCCCAATTTCTTGATAAGGCACAATTCTGCCCCGAGTTCTTAGAGAATGAGCAATTGATGAAGGAGCAGTTTTATATGAAGTTGAAGAAGAGTTTGAGGGAGAGGATTAGTTTACGTCAAATGGAGTCTTTCTCCATGTTGTGTAATGTGGCTCGAGATTACGAGATCGAGCAAACTAGAGTTGATGAGAATGAGGTGAAGAGAAAGTATGATGGGGATAATTCACCGACTAAAAGGTTTAAACAAGATGGTGCTTCCGGTAGTAATGCCTTTAGAAGAAATGCTCCTTTTTGCAAAACTTGCAAGAGAAATCATCATGGCTCGTGCAGGGAGAAAGCTTGTTACAACTGTGGGAAGACGGGTCATGTGAGTCGAGATTGTAGGTCGAAGCCCCATAAGCCCCTCATTTGCTTTAAGTTTTTTGAAGAGGGGCACATGAAGAGCTCGTGTCCTAAGCTAACCGAGGAAGAGAGACAAGAAGAGCGGAGGAAAGAAGCAGAAAGAAGGAATGCATTGCCACACGGTAATCAAGGGGGGAGGTCCTTCCAACTTACCGTGGAGCAAGCTAAGAACGCTGATGACGTGGTTACAAGTACTTTTCTTATGTATAATGTGCCAATGCGAATTCTTTTTTATTCCAGAGCGAATAGATCATTTGTTGCAACTAGGATGATTCATGTTATTCCCATGTCTAAATTGAGTCTAGATTATATCTTACAAGTTGAGGTCGGGAACGGGAAGACGGAGATAGTAAGAGATGTGTATAAAAATTGTGAAATCAAAATTGTTACGGAATTCTTCCAAGCTAACTTAATTCCTTTCCCAATGGGAGAATTTGATGTAATTTTGGGTATGGATTGGTTGAGCTCTTGTAATGCCAAGATAGCGTGTGACGAAAAGGCGGTTTATTTGAAAACCTCTAAAGGTGAAGACTTGATAGTATATGGTGATAGAAATGGGCGTCCTATACCCGTTTGTACTTTTGCTCGTGCCCAACGTTATTTGTCTCATGGATGTCATGCATATCTTGCTCACATTGTTGATGTCACGAAGAAATCTCTATCTATTGAAGACATCCCTATAGTTCGCGATTTTTCCGATGTTTTTCCTGACAACTTGCCGGGTGTTCCTCCCAAACGGCAAGTTGAGTTTTCTATTGATCTTGTTTCGGGGGCTACCCCTATTGCTAAAGCTCCCTATCGATTGTCACCAACGGAGATGCAAGAAATGATGAAGCAACTCCAAGATTTACTTGAAAAGGGGTTCATACACCCTAGTAATTCTCCTTGGGGTGCTCTGGTTCTCTTTGTTAAAAAGAAAGATGGAAGTATGCGCATGTGTATTGACTACCGAGAGTTGAATAAGGTGACTATCAAGAATAAATACCCATTGCCGAGAATTGATGATCTATTTGATCAACTACAAGGAGCTTCGTATTTTTCAAAAATCGATCTTCATTCGGGTTACCATCAACTCAAAGTGTGTGACGAAGACATTCCTAAAACCGCATTCCGTACTCGCTATGGTCATTTCAAATTTGTGGTTATGCCCTTTGGTCTTACAAATGCTCCCGCGACATTCATGGATCCCATGAACCGTGTATGCCGTCCCATGCTTGATAAATCCATTATTGTCTTTATTGACGATATTCTCATCTATTCTAAAAGCTCATCTGATCATGAAGTCCATTTGCGGGAGGTGTTGGAAACTTTACGCAAGGAAAGACTCTATGCCAAGTTCACCAAATGTGAATTTCGGCTAAGGGAGGTACAATTCCTTGGCCACATTGTTAGTAATGAAGGAATCATGGTAGATCCGGCCAAGATAAATGCGGTAATGAAATGGGAGCAACCAAAGAACCCATCGGAGATTAGAAGTTTCTTTGGTTTAGCGGGTTACTATCGTCGATTTATACAAGATTTGTAACATCCCAAACTTTTTTTATGTTTGACTTGTTGACTTGTCTGTTAGTTAACGTTGGGTTTCGTCAAATTTATGTGCCTTAAATGAATTATGTGATAAACTATTATGTGTTTAATATGAAAAGACTAATTTGATTTAAATGAAAGTATTAAAACGGTGTTATATGTTATCACGTGTTGGTTTTTGCCTTAAATGAATTATGTGATAAACTATTATGTGTTTAATATGACGATTTAAATGAAAGTATTAAAACGGCGTTATATGTTATCATGTGTTGGTTATGTCGATGTGTATTCCCGCTAGAAGTATTTAGGCATGACCGTTAAATAGTCAATGTATATCTCATATATATATATATATAATTTGATAAAAGTATCGATCATGTGATGCATTTTCGCATTCAATGTTCCAAATGGTATAAATAATAACAAACATATATATATGTACTAGAAATTTATTAAACTAATAGAAAATATATAAGTCGGTCCAATAGACATTTGTCATACCTTTAGCTTGGCCCAAATCGGAACCTTGTGGCTGTATTATCTCTTGGCCCAAATTGATCAACAAATAAATACTCGATCTTTCAAGACCATCCCTTGTTACAACTCTAATTGAAACGAAAAATAAAAAAAGAATAACCTAAAAGAAACCTACAATAATCTGTGCGTGAGAAGAAGCGGCAAGTGGTTTGTGGGCTTGCAGTTACGTTTTGTCAAGATGTACGATTCGGGTTTTCATAGCACACTAAGGTAACATCGGTTTCCAACTTCGTATTAAACGCTTCTTAGATTGCATTTAACATATAAGTTTGAAGGGATTTAAGTCATGCGAACCTATAGTTTCGAGTATGGAACCTAATGTAGTTTTTCGGGTTTCGATGGTCTCACGTCCAGGTCGATAGGTAACACTATCTCAAGAGTTCATAATGCATGTCGTAACGAGGCTAACGAATATTTGTTGAGTCAAGTTTAATTCGCGTAAACATGTTTCAGAAAGTTACATGGAGTTCACGTTTTCTTTATCGGTTTTTCGAATGGATAGCAAATATGTTCTTTAAGCCGGTAATCTGTTGTCCTAGTCTAAACATACAAAAGAAAATATCAAAAATCATGTTTTGTGGTTAAATATTAGAAAAAGAAGTTCAAAACTATGGTCATGGCGGCTTACTTTTACGCGAAGAAGACGAGGGTTGGGTTTTAATTAGTTGGTTTAAATCTTATTCATACATAAGATCGATATATGTACCATACTTAAAAGATTAGCTGCAGTATACAGGTGACGTAAATGTGTTTGAGTCTTTAATTTGCAACGTCACGTACTGGTATTTGTTCGTGATTTCCATGCACACATAAATGTAATGATGTCTAGGATATTTAGTTTAAAATTGTTAACTATATTTTATGTGATGCCTTGAAGTGCAGAATTCTTCAAAGTAATAATAAAGATTTAGCACATGGAGTTAAGGAAATAAGGGTTGTACAAAGTTACTTAAATCAACCAATGGGAATTAATAACCCTGATCATGGCAAATTTACATTCATAATAGTGTCTATTAAATGGAGCATTAGTTGTTTATTAGTTAGTCATGGGAGAAATGTCGATCATGGTGACATTTGGTTTTGTATTATATACTAAAACCATTAAGACAATAAAAGTAGTTTTAATATTGCTTTATTATATGTACATACAAAATTAACATGTCTATTAATTTATAAATAGTTAATTATAAGACGCTAATTAAAGCATGCATTTTAAATGTGTTAATATTAATCACAGTGTTTTATTTATATAATCGTTTAGGGATTGAGACGCGTATGAAGTAACGAGTTAAAGTGCAATATTACTCGACTTGAGGTAAGATAACATCTTTTATCACATGAGAGACAACAAAACATAGTTTTCATAAGTTAACTTCCCCAAATAAATGTATGTATATTTATATGTATTCGGGAATGATTGGGAGGTTACTATGAGACTGATTATGGTTACCATTGATGATGAGTGGTAATCTTATGCATGCTATGATGAAATGAAATATGTATGATGATATAATGGAATGAAGTATGTGATAATATGAAATGTTTATGAGTGCAAGGATAAGATGATATGATATGATAAGATGTTATGTTACTATAAAGATATGATGCTAATATGACATGATGATATTATATTACTATGATGTAACGATACAATGTTATTTTGGAATAACGATATGATGTTATGATTGATACGTTGATATGAATATAAAAATGTGATGACGATATGATGATGTATGTATTTCATATGCTTTCTTGCATGGCTTGAAAATCTACTTACTAGACTTTTATAGGTTTGCCAAGACACGTGTACATTTAAGGGCCCTAAAGTAAAGAAAGATGTATGTGATTAGTTTAGGTGAAAGTGTAGCCTAAGCTAGTATAAAGTAAAGAAAGATATATAAGATTAGTTTAGGTGAAAGTGTAGCCTAAGCTAATATAAAAAAAGAAGTCTCGAGCATAAGTAAAGTTGTGTTAAGCTTAACCCATGCTAGTTCTTTAGAGCTAGTGTGTACGTGGTCACGTGGTGTGGGAATCTAGATACCTCCTCGTCGCATAGTTATGTTTGAGTATATCCGGGTGGAGTAACTAACCACTACATGCGCAAAGTTCAAACGATATACTCAGTTGGATTGACTTTGTCTTTCCTTAACGACGACGATGGACCACCGAAAGGTCTACCCATCAAGTCGGGTGTGAGGTCCCCATGTAAGGTCTTATGGCTGCCTACACACACACCTACATCCCTAAGTATGTGTGGCTTATGTCACATAGCCTACGTCTAGGCAAAAGAAAAGAAAGTAAAGAAAAGATAAGAAATAAAGAAAGTAAAGAAAGATGGAAAGTAAAGCTTTATGATGATAGACACATTTAGGACTATGATGAATTCCTAATGTGTTAACTTATGTATGTTGCTTTAATTTTGGTGATATGATCTTGCTAATGTATGATGTGATGGACACCATAGTAATGTGGTGATCTTAACGTGCTATGACGAATATGTGATATTAACAATATGAAATGTTTTTGTTAATATATAATGAATTGGCAATATTTTCATAAACTCATGTTATCTTACTTAGCTTATAAAGATAACACTTGTTCTTTTGAAAAAAACGTTGTTCCCTCAGGTTAAGCAGGTTGAGCTAGTGAAACACTTAGCTTGGTGAGGCGGGTAGTTGCTACGAAGAAGACATTTAGTTTTCCCGTTTAGTCATTTATGTCTTATGATGATTGGCTACTATTAATATGACTTATGTATTGTTTATATTGGCATTAATGTTGGTGACAAATCTGGATTATCTTATACTATTTTAATGATATGAATGTTGTAACACTACTTTTATAAATGAACTATCCATTAAGGGTTAGTTATGTTTTAAGGATTCTGTTTTCCGCATTTCTAAATGCCGTGAGGTAAAAGTTTTTTGAAAATCCAGATTTTTAAATGACTAGTGTTACAAGATTTCTCTAAAATAGCCTCACCTTTGACCAAATTAACCCGGAAGAACATCAAGTTTGAATGGGGAAATGATCAAGAAGTTGCTTTTCAACATTTACGAGAGAAGTTGAGTCAAGCCCCGGTACTTGTTCTACCCGATGGTATGGAGGATATGACGGTGTATTGTGATGCATCGTCAAATGGGCTTGGGTGTGTATTGATGCAAAGAGGAAAGGTCATTGCCTATGCCTCAAGAGAATTGAAGGAGCATGAAAAGCGTTATCCTACGCATGATTTGGAATTGGTGGCGGTTGTTTTTACCTTGAAGATTTGGCGCCATTATCTTTATGGAGTCAAGTTTACAATTTATTCCGATCATAAAACTCTCAAGTATTTCTTCGAACAAAGAGACCTCAACAATCGCCAACGAAGATGGCTTGATCTTCTGAAAGACTATGATTGCGAAATTTTGTATCATCCCGGAAAAGCAAATGTTGTGGCGGATGCCCTAAGCCGGAAAAGTTCACATCATTCTATCATCATCTCCCCATTATGGGTCTTAATCACTAACGATTTTATGGAGCAATTAAAAACGGCTTAAGAAAAGGCTTTAGAACGGGATCCTAAGAAGGAAAGAATTCAAGGTCGAACGCAATATTTCACCAAGGATTCGCGTGGCCTTACCCTACGCTTTGGAAGAATTTGGATTCCTTTCTCTTGTGAGTTAAAGCAAGTTTTACTTAATGAAGCTCACAAGTCCAAATATTCTATACACCCCGGTGCTACCAAGATGTATCATGATCTAAAAGTTGATTATTGGTGGCCCGGAATGAATAGAGATGTAGTGAAATGTGTTGAAGGGTGTCTAACTTGTGCTCAAGTCAAAGCGGAGCATCAAAAGCCATATGGTATGATGCAACCATTAGAAATCCCTAAGTGGAAATGGGAGGATATCACCATGGATTTGGTCACCAAACTGCCCGAAACGCCTAGAAATCAATTCGACACGATTTGGGTGATTGTTGATAGGTTGACAAAAAGTGCCTTGTTCCTCCCCATTCGCGAAGCATCATCATCCGAGGTTTTGGCAAAAATATATGTTAAAGAAGTAGTGGCAAGGCATGGAGTTCCAGGTAGGGATACTCGTTTCACTTCTCATTTTTGGCGGAAATTTCAAGAGGAAATGGGCACAACTCTAAAGGTAGTACCGCTTATCATCCCCAAAACGATGGCCAAAATGAGAGAACTATCCAAACTCTTGAAGACATGCTCCGAACGTGCATCATCAACTTTGGTGGGACTTGGGATCTTTACTTACCATTGGTGGAGTTCTCCTACAACAATAGTTACCACTCAAGTATACAAATGCCACCATACGAGATGTTGTATGGTAGGAAGTGTAGGTCTCCTATTTGTTGGGGAGAGGTGGGGCAAAGAGAAATTGGTGGCACGGAAGTGGTTTTGAAGACAATTAAAAAGATTGATGTGATTAAGGAAAGACTTAAGGCGGCCCAAGATCGACAAAAATCCTATGCGGACAAACGAAGAACACCGATTGAGTTGGATGTGGGAGATCGTGTTTTGCTGAAAGTGTCTCCATGGAAAGGCGTCCTACGATTTCAAAAACGTGGAAAATTGAGTCCCCGTTTTATCGGACCTTTCAAGATTCTTGCTAGAGTTGGCAAAGTTGCATATCGTTTAGAATTGCGCGATGAGCTTTCGGGAATTCATCCCACTTTTCATGTCTCACACCTTAGAAAGTGTCTCGCTGACGATGCATCATATGTACCTTTGGAGGAGATTGAAGTGGACAACAAATTGAATTATGTGGAAGAGCCTATCGCCATTGTGGAAGAAGAACTTAGGAGAGTTCAAAACAAGACGGTGAGAACATACAAGATTTTATGGAAGCATGGAAGGATGTCCGATTGCACATGGGAATCCGAACATGATGTTTTAGTGTACTATCCGTCTTTGCATTTGGCTTGGATCACGAGGTCGTGATCCGTTCAAAGTGGGGAGAGTTGTAACACCCCGATAATTTTAAGGTAATAAATTAACCCTTTTTGTAGTTTTGACATTAAAATAAGTTCCTAATATTTTGTTTAAAAATGGGGGTTAATTTAGTTGGAACTTTGGCGGATAGCGGGTAAATTTTACCCAAAAGGAAGCATGGGGCGTGGCATCACCCAAGGATGCCAGCCATTTTGTTTGTTGACTCACCTTATTCCACTACCACTCTTATTCTCTTTTTACATGCATTCCATCCACAAAAAAAAAAAATCAAATTGGTAATCTTAGTCCAAAGCTAAAATCAATAATAATAATCATCAAGAACAATTTATCCCTTCAACTTTCAAGATTAAAAAAGTTAGGGTTTGGGTTATTTGGTTGTGGTGGTGGTCGAATTCATCAAGGGAAAAGGGGAAGGAAGAACTTAGTGATTTCAAGTATTAGAATTTGTCTTGCATTCTTGGAGGTAATTACTTCTTAGCTTAATTTTCTTTCCTTACTAGAAATTAGGGTTCTTGAAAATAAAAATTGGGGGGTTTTGCTAGTGATGAGCCCTAGTATGACTTCCCCCAAGTAATTGGATATTTTGGGTTAGTTATTGAGTTGCTTATGTTAATTTTGATTTTTAAGGAGAATGTTGGTAGAAAAGCTCCAACCATGAAAAATAGTGATTTTACTAGTAATTGAAATAATGATGATGATGATGATGAAATCTTGGAATTTATATGAATAGTTTGTTAAGTAAGCAACTCAATGACTTAGTGGAATTGCTTAGAGGTTAGAATGCTAGTGAAAGGGTTGTTTACCTATGTTGAGATAGCTAGGAAAGTGAACATCTTCTTATGTATGCATTATGATATATGATAGGTTGAAAGCTTGATATTGTGCTTTTGCGGTTATCTTGATTATTTGTTGTTTTCGCGAAGGAGGTGAGTATACTTGCATATCTTGATTAAGTCCCATGTTTATGGCTGAGTTTGATTACAGGCCTAATTGGTGGCCATAGGCTCATGTGGAGCATTTGTTATTGTTATATTTGATTGTAATTATAATCATTTGCTTATATGGATCCATGTAATGCCTAGCCCAAGGGTGAGAATTATGGATATGACACGACGGTGTCATAGTCCATATGCAACGGTCCCTTGAGCATTGCCCTCCTTCGTCTATATGATTATATGCAAGCATATTCACTAAGCATTCGCTTACCTTTCAGATGTTTACCCTTTGATTATAGGTAGTTCCAGAAGAAGGAATTAAGTTGCTTGTCTTGAAGAATAGAGATTGAAGTTGCTAGTAATTGTAGATACGTGGAAGGTATTTTTGCTATTCTCGGAAGAATGGCATATTTTGGTTAGAAACCTAGTTGTCCCTCTTGACTTTGGCTCATGGTACATTTTGAATGTTAGTCGTCATGTTTTGGTACATTTTGTAAATGGTCATGTTTATGTCGTTTGGGAGTTGACAAGGATGGTTAGTTGGTTGTAAATTGTCAAATTGGATAATCGACCCATATGGTTGTGTAGTGGGTCGTGGGTCAAACGAACTTGTCAAATATGAATGTTTTTAGGTTAACTCTCTTGCTTTCGATTCTGGAATGTAATTAGCCTAGTTTTTGATTTGTGGTTTGAAGGTTTTGGTAAATCCTAAATGGGACAAATTTTGATGTTGTGGGGTTTTGGGCCACTGCGGCGCAGTGGAGGTGGTTTTTCCCACTGCGGCGCAGTAGAATCCCACGGCCTGAATTTCTTTTCTTCCCACTTTCCCACTGCGGCGCAGTGCGGGCATATATAAAAAAAATATACATATTTTTGTCTTCGAGTTTATCGAGTCTTGTCGTTTTATGTTGGGTTCACCGAATCCCTTTTCTATCATATAGTTCATGTTCTACGATAATTCCATGCATATGCTATATCTTTTAGTAATATTCTGAGTCTAGGTCGGGGTGTTACATTTTCATAAGCCTCTTCTTTGCAAGTATGTTACTTATGTTGGAAACATTAGTTTTGGGATAAAATCATCTATTGGTAATTGGTAAAGTACAAATCTCGAGTTATTTTGATTTTTTATAGAGTTGAAAAAGAGAAGTTGAAGAAATTATTTTATTTGTTTGGGTAAATATATCATACATTGATAAATAATATAGTTGTATGTGTAAATGTTATTTTTTTTCTTCAAATTATTATATAATAGTAATCACAATAGTCAAGCGAAAATTTATATGGAGGCTAAATTATATATCATCGATTTCGATGAACTTATTTTATGTTGTTTAATATAATGTAACTCTAATAAATATAATAAGAGATATTTAAATTTACCCCTTCACAAAAAAAGTTCTGGCTCCGTCCCTGTATATATATATGTCCAAGTATTTTGCAAATAAATTTTTCATGAAATAGTGTTGATCAAATATACATAGATAGTCATATGAATATCCATAAAAATTTATATAGTCATATGAACATGTCTAACAATTTAAACATTAGTGTTGGTGGTGGTGGTGGCGGCTGGGACGGAGAAAGAAGAGAGGAGGAAAATAATTTATTGACCGGTCCTTTTTGTCTTTTTAAGGATTGTTCTCGAATCCCAATCATGATAATTACTTGTAATATATTTATTACTGGTAAAAAAAACCTTTAAATTTTGCACTTTTACAAAGATTGCAAATTTAATACATTGAATTATTGGGATGCATTTGCATCTCCAGAAAACACAAAGTTTTGATTTTAAATAGGTTTGTTAATGAGAGTTTGGAATTTCATTAACGTGCACTTATGTCCGTGCAATGTGGTGGCGGTAGGGGTAGTGATAGCGGAGGGGATGGTCGTGACGGTGGTGGGGCGACAGTGTAGACGGTTGTGGGGACGGTGATGGGGGTGACGACGATGGTGAATGTAAAAGTAATTGAAGGTGGTATTGTAATTATTTTAAGTGTTGAAGGATCTATGCTGTAAATTATTTCATTATTGTTTTATAGGTATATTAGATGGAGATGTTTAAATCAGTGAATAAAGGAGAAGAATATTTTTGATTTTTCAAAGGTAGAAAGTTTAAGGGGGAAAATGGTGGTTTGTTTTATTAGATAGTATAGATAAGTTAATTTTATTGAGATTAATCTTTGTCATGAAAATTATTAATTTTTATGGATTACTGGGGAAAATAGAAAGCACCTCTCGAACAATTCACGAAAATAGCACTGACCTTTAAAAGTTTTATTTTTTAGCAATGAACTTTCATTTATTCCTAGAAATAGTAACATTTGACCCGCGTATACTGTGATATGGACATTTGTTTATTACGTGACATTTTTTAATGACGTGTCATTCTTTATAACTGCAGAAAATCAGAAAGGACATTTCGACCAATTTATGAAAATAACAGTGGCTTTTATTAGTTTCACTTATTATCAATCTCTCATTTATTGTTGGATTACTTCAACACCGACGAAGGAAGTGTTAGAGGTGGAGGTGGTTTCTTCTCAATTTCTTCAACTAGTTTAAAAATCGACGACGGTTTGTTCGAGTTCAAGCTAACCTATGGACCTCCGCTATTTGGATCTATGTCATCTGCCGACGAACTATTCTTAAACGGCTCAGATTTGTCCTATGAAAATCTCGTATCAGAAGATCCTCAGGATCTCCCTCCGGAACGACGACGTTTTGACAGCTAATTTTAGAAATATTTAATCTCGAGATAAAAAATAAAAAACTAGATCTATGTCTCGTTTAAGATTTTCTTACACAACTTTCAATGCCTCAAAATGGATGAAACTCAACAAGAATCAATGAAACCAAGCTTGAAAATGGAAGAGCCTCATACACAACTTTCAACGCCGGAACCGAAACTGAAACGGAGCCATGTCATGGGAGGAAATGATATGGTTGATAAAAGTTACATAACAAATTAAAAAAATAATGTCATGTCATTAAAAAATGCCACGTAGTCAAAAAAATGTCCATCTCATCATGTATGCGTGTCAAACGTTACTATTTTCTAGAATAAATAAAAAGTTCATTGCTAAAAAGTAAAACTTTTAAAGGTAACTATTATTTTCGTGAATTGATCAAAAGGTACTTTATATTTTTTGCAGTTATTTCTAATTTTTTGTATAAAGGTAAAAGACAGTCGGGCTTTCATTAGAAAAAATCTTTTTATATAATTTAATACATCAAGATTTTAAACATTTCATTTTTATGTAAATTGTTTTCAAAGAACAATTAAGTACTTTTTATTGATGGTAAAATTAAGATCATTTTTATAATATATATATATATAGTTTCCTTGTTTCCAGAATCATTTGTTTTGTAAGAAACATGAGAACTCTTATCTTAAATAATATATTTGTTCACATGTTTTTTTTGTTCATACACATGTGAAATGATATAAAAAAGTATGTTATGGAAGAAACTTTGTTAGCTTTATAATTTGTAGTGCGTGCTTTGTATATTAACATTTGTCTTGTCCTTTATGTTTATTATGTTATGGTGAAGGGTTTATCATGTAATTAGACTTGTACTTGTTTGTAATTATCCAAGGGGTTTAATAGCAATTTGTGTGGCTATATAAACCTCCACATGTAATGAAAAGTTAACCTTTTGACCAATTAATCTTTCATAGTTATAATACCTACTTTCTCTCTAAATACCTACTTTCCCATTTTACATAAAGGTTCATTACACATTTTAGCATAGTTTACAAACTTTTTAAAAAAAGTTTCAAATAACCTTTTGTGAACTTATGAATGGATATGTTCACGTTTTCGTTCACATGTTAACAAATGGATATATATATAAGGTTTTGAAAATGACTTTCTTCTACAACATATATTTTTATAATGTTTCACATGTGAATAAACAAAAAAAAACATATGATCCAATTCATAATTTAAGAGTTTTCAAGGTTCCTATAAACAAATGGGTTCTCAAAATAAGGCTCTCATATATATATATATAGTGAAAAGTTATTTTGAGAACCCTTTTTCTTGCGAGAACCTTTGAAACTTTTCATATATATGCAAGTCAATCACATGTAATCATAGCAATATTCTTGCACATGTGATCAAGAATCAAAATCTTCACATAATTGTATAACGGATGATAATCCATGCCTCCACACAATTATAAACTTCAAAATTACACATAAGTTATTCAGAAAACAATCGAAAAACAATTTTCATGTAAAGAATAATCATCGGTTGGGCTTAATTTGAAAAGTTGTCAAAGGTTCTCGCAAAAAAAGGGTTCTCAAAATAACTTTACCCTATATATATATATATATATATATTAAATTAGGGATCATTAGAGATATGTAACTTACACATGTGTAAGTCTTGGTGACGGTCGCCATCGCCGAAGGATCATGGTGGTGGTCGAAAATGATGGTGGTAGTGGTAGTGGTGGTGATTGTATAGCATACACATGTGTAAGTTGTAACTTACACATGTATAAGTCGTGGTGGCGATGGTCGCCGTCGCTGGAGGATCATGGTGGTGGTCAGAGATGGTGGTGGTGGTGGTGGTGGTCGGAGATGGTGAAAAGTGAATGATTGAGAAGTGTCCCTAATGGTTCCTAAAATAAGAAGTCCATAAATTAACTTTTCCCTTATATATATATATATACTAGTGTTCAGGCCCGTCCATTGGACGAATAGTCTCAAGATATATTAATTAAAGTTTAAAGATTAGAATTCAAGTATATTACGAATAAAATTAAAATGCCTAAAAATTAAATATAAAACGATTCAAGTAAGGCAAAAAGTTAAAAAATTAATGCGTAATAAACTGGGGAATTAAGTTTCATGGTTCAGTATTTCACCATGGACAGATTGCACTGCCATGATTCATTGTTTATATTAAACATTATAATCATCGTAAAGGTGACAAAATCCCTAGAACCAATACGACAACTTAATCATTACGAAAACTAAAGAAGGAAACATATGAAAATTAACTTCATATAAAAATTGAATGTAGCTAACCCCTTTTTTTCCCCCAACTTTAGTTAAATAAAAAGTTTGTAGTTTGTTATATATAAACTTAAGACAAACACAAACAACAATTTTAGATTATAATTACGAAAACTAAAGAAGAAAACATATGAAAATAAACTCCATGTAAATATTAAATCTAGTTAACCCCCCTTTTTTCTAACTTTAATTAAATAAAAATTTGTAGTTTGTTATATGTAAACTTAAGACAAACACATACAACAATTTTAGACTATAATTTTGAAACTAAAGAGAAATATATAATTTGGAAAAGTACATACCAATTCATGAACAAAGACCATCTCTAACATTTTCAGTTTTTTCGGATGTTCCACTCCGAAATAGTCCATACATGCACAACATGGAGTCGTAGATGATGGTTAACATGTGTTGCCTTAAGATATTCAAGATGAACTGTTAGGTCCAGATTTACTGGACTCGCTCCAGACGAGACTACTGGAGCCATCTGAAGATTTGTCCAGAAATTATGAGAAGGCTAGTGAACCGTTCACTTGTACAGGAATCTGGATTCTACCAGACTGGTTCACTAGACTTCACTCCAGTCAAAATCTCTCCACTAAAGAACATTCTCACTGAAGTCGAAGACTGAAGTCTGAAGACAGAAGACTGACAGATGGCGGAGCCCACTAGCAGTGTTACCAGATCTCCTGACTAGAGTCCTTGTCAGTGTTCTAGACTTTACAAGTCTGAATACTGATTACGAGGAATTGACTTGTTTAACTTTACACGCTTTTATCCGGATAATATATTTGTCCCTTGCTAAAAGTCTTACATGCGTGTAAAGATGGTTGGTTAAAGTATGAAAGGTCACATCAATGTGACTTTATCCTTATACTTTATAATCAATACATTTAAGGTATAAATATTATATCCTTAAATGTATGAAACTTTATTTGTACGACAAAAAGAATTAAATATTAATTCTTTTTGTCTATAAATACCAAGTCATTTCCCTCGTCCAAATCACTTTTGCAATTTGGTGTGTTTGCGTAAATAATCTCGATCTTAACAGTTATACTTCACAACTTTAAGTATTTCGATCAAGGAGTTTATTTAGCAAATATAGATCACTTGTAGTTCATAAGGTTGTTTAGATACTTACTTTGTAATATCTTGGTTCCGCAACAACCTTGTATTTTATTTAACATCATTAAATAAAATACACTTGAAAATTACATTTGTGTTCCACCATTTACATACTTGTTTACTTAGTTATTGCTTAAGTCTTTATTGCTTTATTTATATACTTGCATTTATATTATAAGCAATACTAGTTCAATCTAGTGCATACTTGACCTTGTTATTCTACACTTGTGGGTTAAACCATCGAGTGAGGGACTTCACAATTGGTATCAGAGCGGAAGGCTAATATACTTGCCTAGATCTGCTTTTTCTTGATGACCAACCCAGAGAATACACAAGGAAACCCTTTAAATGTTGAACCTCCTCCTATTTTTAATGAAACTAATGAACCACCTATCAACAATAATCCCCCACCGCCACCTCCTATTCCTGCTTCTCCACACGTGCATGTGCATTACTCAAACACTCCCGTTCCCAAATTCAGTGGGAATGGTGATGAATTTGACACGTGGAAAGTTAGGATGATATTACATATTACTGGAAATGAGAGGAATATGATAAAAAAATTTTAAATGAAGGACCCTATATTCCTAGAAGCCCTCTCAATCCACTTCTTGACCCTCTTGGAGCAAGATCTGGAAGGAAAAAGAGAGAGGAACACTGGTCTGAAGAGGATAAAAGACTTGTTAATATTGATACTGTTTTAAAAAATATGATCCTCGGGGCCGTTCCTGAATCTCTTATTCCCACACTAGTTCTTTATCCTAGTGTTAAAAGCATGTGGGATGAACTAGTAAACCAGTATGAAGGTGTGATGATACTATTGTTACCAGAAAAGTCTCCCTGAACAAGAAGTACGAGTCATTTTTTGCTCTACCCAATGAATCTCTAACTGGTACTCACACCAGATTTATGAGCATCATAAACCAGTTAAGAGGACTGAGAGTAGAAAAAGACAAGGATATACTTTTGGAGAAATTTTGTGATATTCTTCCTTCAAAATGGTCTCATATGATTGTGGTCTTGAGGAAAGGCAAAACCTTGCATTCCCATACTTTCTCAACATTGTGTGGGGCCTTTAGATTCACTGAAGAAAATCAAGCCCAGAGAATTGAGGCTGAAAAAGATGCTTTAAATCATGTTTCCAGTAGTTCCCCTGTGGTTAGTCACACTGAACCACCCTGTGAGGCATTAATGTCTTCCGAGAATGTATTTTCTATGAAGAAGATGATATCTGAATTAACGGAATCTGGAGTCACTAATAATATTTCTCATGACTGTGACGAAACTGATAGTGATGATCTGGTAGCTATGATTGCAAAAACGTTCAACCGTTTTAAAGCAAGAGCCAACAGGCCCATTGGACAACATACACCCAGTTCCTCTACTGACAAGGCTAATCTGACATGCTTTAAGTGTGGCAGAAAAGGTCATTTCATGAAGGAGTGCAAGTCCAATCAGTTTGTATCCCAGTCTGGTCCATCTACTTCTTATAACAAGCCTGATGATAGCTACAAGTTAAAATACAAAAAGCTTAAGGCTCAAATTGCTCTCATGTCTGCAGAAAATGATAAAAATCAATGCATAATTGCTGAAGAAAAGTGGGTTCCCTCTGATGACTCATCAGTTGATGATGAAGAGGATAGAGATTGTTGTTATATGGCTCTGACTGATCAGGAGCATCTGGTGAAAGAAGATGTCACATCTGGAAGATGGGTGGACATTGTCATCAAAAAGGTAATTGATTATGATAAGGAGGTTGATCCTGAACTAAAATTGGACATTGCTAAAGCTCTAAACTCTGATTTAATTTTTGTTGAAACTGTTCGATCAGAAATGACAAATAATTTTGAAACAGATTTCTCTGAAATGTCAAATTTACAATCAAAGTTAAAAGAACTTCAAGATATTGAATTGGCCTCTAAAGCACAAGTTTTGGTCATTGAACAACTGGTACAGGAAAAACAAGACCTGGAAATAATCTTAGAAAAAGAAAAATGGGTAATTAAATCATGGCTTGAAACTAGAAAGCCATATGATGCTGGAGTTAATCAATTTCCATCTCAAAAACGTGCCTATTTAGATGGAAATACCCATGTTGCAGCTTTAATTCCTGTAATTGACCGTTTACCAGAAGAAGTCAAACCCAGTACCATTTATGATGAACCCAAGACCCTCAAAACTAGTGTTATTCCACCAGTTCAATTGTCTGAGGTCAAAACTGGAGCACCCCAGATGAATGCTCCAGTCAAGAAGGTCAAGCAGAATAAACCTTTGTCTCAATCCACTTCTAAGAACCCCTGGTTCAGAAAAAGAAGAATGTTGCCATACCCAAGCCTAAAGTCCAGTCATCTGGAAAGGCTCAAGTCTCATCTGAAGAAACAATTTTGTTAAGGTTGGAGAGTCAATTTCAACTATTGGCTTGTCAGGTTCAAAGTTGTAATGCAAGATTAAAGAACTTTGAGGGTACTTCATCTGGCCCAAAACAAAGTTCCAAACCTTTTTCAAAGAATGATAAAAATGTTGCTCCTGTTAAGAAAAATAAGAAAAAGTTTTCAATACTGTCAACTCCAATAGTCTTTTCAACTGAGACTACTATTGAAGAAAGTGAACTCAACCAGATACCTCCAAGGATCCATATTGCAGGATCCAAGGAACCCATCTGTCGATGGGTTCCCAAAACTAACCAGTTAATCTGGTGGATGTGCAGGGCGATCGAATGAAATATATTTGGTATCTTGATAGCGCTGCTGGCAGGACGATGACCGGATGTAAGACCCTGCTGGAGGAGTTTGTGGTTTCTGATGGACCCTCTATTACTTTTGGAAATGATGGTTCTGGAAAGACTGAGGTATATGGTGTCCTGAATAATGGTCAAGTCAAATTCATACGGGTGGCTTATGTTAATGGTTTGAAATATAACCTAATAAGTGTGAGCCAACTGTGTGATGATGGCTACCTGGTGTTATTTAACATCTCTCAAGGCATTGTATTTAACAAGGATTGAAAGGTAGTATTGATTGCTCCCAGAAAAGGGAATGTGTATGTGATGGATATGGAAAGCTCTCCTTCAGAGCAGTGTTTCTATGCCAAGGCTGATGAAGACACAAACTGGTTATGACACAAAAGGTTATCCCATTTAAATTTCAAAAATATTAATAAGTTGTCCACAAAACAACTTGCAGATAGGATACCTTCTGTTTCCTTCATAAAGGAAAGGTCATATCCAGGATGTGAGATGGGAAAGCAGAAACGTGCCAGTTTCAAGACCAAGCAGAATTTTAGCATATCTGAACCTCTTCATATGCTTCATATGGATCTTTTTGGTCCATTGAATGTTCAGACTCGTGCTGGTAAAAGATATACCCTGGTAATAGTTGATGAATACTCCAAATTTTGTTGGGTAATCTTTCTTAGGTCAAAAAGTGAAGCTGCTGTAGAAATCATCGCTCTTATCAAGCAAATTGAACTCAAACATAAGCGAAAAGTATGTCACTTAAGAAGTGATAATGGAACAGAATTCCAGAATGCAACTCTGGAAAAATTCTGTACTGACACTGGCATCTCTCAGAACTTCTCATCAACACGAACTCCAGAGCAGAATGGAGTTGTAGAAAGAAAGAACAAAACGTTGATAGAAGCTGCCAGAAGTATGCTCACTGAATCTGGTTTTCCTACCAGTTTTTGGGCTGAGGCAATTGCAACTGCATGCCATACCCAAAATCAATATGTGTATGTGAAGCGACACAAGAAGACATCCTATGAAGTGTTAAGAAATAGAAAACCAAATATTGGGAGTGTAAAAACCAGTGCCATTGCTATCTCCAACAATCCAGTCATGCACTCCAAGACAAAACACATTGATGTCAGGTATTATTTCATTCGAGATCATGTTATGAAAAATGACATAGAAATCCATTTTATTCCCACTGACAAACAACTCGCTGACATTTTTACTAAACCTCTGGATGTAAAAACTTTTGAACATCTTGTTGGTGAGTTGGGAATGTTAAACCCTTAAATCTGGAACCTTGTTATGAACGCCTTTGTGACACTGACTTGGTTATTTAATTTCCAGATTTGAAAATCTATACCAGTAAAGCTATCGAACACCTTTGTGATACTATCTTTACACTGATAGATTTATGGATCACCATTCCAGGGGGAAGACTCAGACCACATTTTTTTTAGTGTCTAAATTTCAGGGGGAATTTATTAATTTATTTTCTCACTGGACAAATTTTCTGGAAAATGTTTCTGGTACCTTGTAGATGTGTCCCTCTCACTAATACTGGATAAGTTGAAGTGGATGTTTGAAGTGACTTCAGTCGCTTTGTAAATGTGTCCCTCTCATTTGTCTATATTAGTTGATGTGCGTGTTTGAGGTTACCAGTATGGTCTAATCTGGGTACAACTAGAGTGTCCCTCCAGTGTACCATCAATGCATATTTTACTGGCCTAATCCACCAGTGATACTGGAATGTCCAGTCAACCTCCAGATGCATTGAAATGAGTCATGGTGTGTCAGTCATAATATTTCAATACTTGATGTTAGTGCGTGCCATACATACAAACCTTTTATCTGGACAGTTACTGTTCATCTTACATGGCATGACTTTTTCAACTTAAAATGATGATTTTGTTACCTTAGGAAGACAAAAAGTGCAAGTTGGTAATTTTGTGGGCTATCAACCGTCATACATTTATATGTGACGGGAAACATTAAATGCGGATGTCAAAACCGATCAAAATTGTTTTGAAATATTTCAAATTTACCGTTTTGAATTCCATTTTTCTCCTTCCTTTATAAATACCCATATGTACTTTCACTTTTCAGTTTTATCTCGAAAATCATTTACACCCAAATCTTCAAATTCATTCATTTACTCCTATCTTCATTCAATTTCATTCATATATCTTTCTCTTATTACTACGATTTATCATCAACATCTTTAGATCTTTATCAAAACCCTAATTTTTCAGTTTCAATTTCTATACTCTAATGGCACCCAGACAATCAAATTCTAATAAAAATTTTCTCACCAACAACTACACTCCTTCTGCTGGTGTCAAGAAACCTGATGACATCATCATTGATTATGACAAAATCAGAATCAATATGCATAACTGGATGGCAAAACTTGCCGGAACTCATGGTTCTCAAACCATTATTGGACGACTAAACTCTTTCTTTCTGAGTTGTCCACTGTATGGGGCCCTCACCATGAACCCAGGGAAGATGTATCATGGATATCTCTGAGAGTTCTGGTACACAGCTCATTTTTGCCTGGTGATGATAACACCATTTATTATACTCTTAAAAAGGGATCTCGCTCACTCAAATTAACTGTCAATACTCTTCAAGATGCTCTTCGATTAAACTATTTTGTTGAGAATGAACTTCCACTTCAACTTCCTACTGGCATAAATCTTAGGGAAGTGTGTAGAAAAATGGGTCACATCGATATTGTCGATGAGAATGGTGAGCTTAGGAGAAAAGGTATGATTTATATGAGCAAACTCTCTAAATCATGGAGATTTTTCTTTACTCATATAGTTGAGTGTCTTGGGAGTGGATTTGGAGGGTTAGACCAGATTAACCAGACACAGTTAATGATTGCCTACTGTCTGTGGTATGTTCTTAGAGTAGATTTTTCTCAAATTTTGTGGAATGATCTGGCTGAACGGATTAAGACTCATAAAAGGAAGTCTCATGTTCCATTTATTCGATTTTTGTCTTTAATTTTTAAAAGAGCTTTAGGCCCTGAGTATGATTACAACACCAGTCATTATTCTATGGCTGAATATTTGAGGGATCTCACAAATTTGGTATCCAGTGAGAATGAGGTTGAGATCCCAGAGGCCATGACCCACAATTTTAGAAGAGAAATTACTGATGCAACAAGACAAATTGATTCAGAAGAAACCCAGGGTGGCTCTTAAATCAATATGGGTCCTTCTGGAGTCTTAACTGCTGAAGAACAGTCACCAGAAACCGAAGTAATCTCTGATCAACAGTAGAATGTATCTATCATTCCATCCACCACTTCCACAAGACCAAGAACAACTAGACGTCTAAGAAGAGAAGGATTATTGGTGAATCCAATTAGTACAGTTGCTAGCCAACTGGATTCCTCCCAACAAGAATCCAGTGATGTCATAAGGGAAAATTTGATTGATGCTGGTAGGGAGAGTGGTGAAGACTTTGGAAGATTTGCACAGGATGGGGTCACTAGAGCCTCACCTTTAGTGATTCCAGTCTCACAATCTACGGCTGGTGATATTATGGGTCCAGATGGGACGTTAATTGTTGAAGGGGAACATATTGAAAATGTTTTTCAAGAAGATGTGCAGATAGGAAATTTGGAGCATGTGGTGCAGATTGATTTGAATAGGCAGGTAGAATTTGTTGAAAATGTTGTACAAGGAGGGAATTTGGTTGATCATATGACTGGAACTGCTCCAAATTGGGATGCAAAAGATTCCCCAATATCTGAAGGAAATTTTAATGTTGATATGAACTTTCTGGGTGCAGATGAAATTGAAAATGCGGTTACTTTGGTCACCCAGTCAGTCTCTACAGATATGCCTCCACCACCAGATCCAGTTGACCAAACCACCACTATCACTTCATAATCACAACAACAACCACCAGTGCCACCTTTTCAATCCATCATTTCACCTTTTCAAACCACTGAACAAGAGGAACTGGACACCCGAAATTCATCTGAAAATGCTACAAGGGTTGAAGTGCCAGTTTCCTCAGTCACCAGATTAACCAACCTTCCTGGTGGTCTCTCCACTTCTTCTTCCACCGAGGTCCAAGACCTTCTTGTCAAGGTGGCGGACCTGGAGAGATCCCTACATTCGTCTTCCCAGGTTGTTTCTGACTTTAAATCTCTTATTTCAACTAATATGCAGTCAGAAATGAACTTGTTTGCTGGGAATGAAAAATTGGTCTTTGAAAAGCTTGATGAACTGGTACTGGCCACCAATAAAAACACTGAAAATCTAAAGGTGGCAGTCCAGGGCTTTGAAGAGAAGATGGTTAACTCTGTTCAGACTGCCGTAAAAGCTGAAATTACACAACCATTGGCAGATCTAACTGGTGAAGTTCAGAAGTTGATCACCAGAATTAGCAATCTGGAAAGCAGGCCAACCCTTGACCAGAATTCGGTTGTCAGCAGTATCAATGATGAGGTTACCAGAAAATTTAGAGCTGATATGCTGAAGACAATTACTAAGGAAATTTCTGGTTTTGTTCTCAGATGTTTACAAGATGGATTGTTGCCACAATTGGTCAGAATGATTGAAGGAGAGCTGCCCAAACACTTGCAACAAGAACTGGAAATTGTTAAAAAAGAAGTTGTGGCTTTACGAAAAACTGTCAATACTATAACTCCAGTAGCAGGTAGAACCTTCAGATCTTCAGATAGACATACTATTGACCAGATATGGAATCATCTCTCGTCCCAGACTGGAGATCATTCCAAGGGGGGAAATCTGATGATCTTCAAAGGAAAATTGAAGTATGGAAGAAGGTGATTGAAAAGAATGTGCCTGGTACTGATGCCAGTGCACAAAAAGCACAGAAAGCACTTAGTACTGAAGCCATTGTGCAAACTGAAGAGGTCACTGGTACTGAAGCCAGTGCCCAAGTTGTTCAGAAAGAAGAGGCTGCTGGTACTGATGCCAGTGAGCCAGTTTTTGAGGACTTCCCAGACATCCCAACCACATTGAAAAGTGTCAGAAGTAAACATGTGGTGTCTGGTGAAGAAACTGAAGAGATGGACAGCACACTGCCAAATGTTGATGATGAAAACTCTAAAAGACTGGAGCAAGAGTGCATCATGATAGAAATCTTCAAGAAAAATCAAAAAGATGAACTGCAGGACCACAAAATGCAAATGGAAAATATGGGGACTCTGGACTCTTAAAACGTTGGTAGATTGGGGATTCAAATTGATGTGTACAAAAAAGATGAAGGAAGACCCCAGAGTTCATAAATGTCTTGATGCACTGAATGATGTTCATATTCGCTCCAGATATTCCCAAGAAAAGCAGATGTATGATTCTGAAACATATGGTGTGAGTGTGCTGGAACTTATCGCACAAAGGAAAGAGGAGTTAGTTGAACTCCAAAAACGTGTGAGGATGAATGTTGCAGCTCTGGAAAATGAATACCGAAAGAAGATAAAGGGTTTGCCCAAGGCACCTGCCAGACAAACCAAGTCCTCCAGAGATGCAGACATCAGTAATTTCATTCCTTTGGATACTTCCAGAACTATAAATAGGGCTCAAGTTAGAAAGGCCATTGCACAAACCAAAGTATCCAGGGAAACTGAAGAGATGATCCAGCTAGCCAAACAAAAGGAAGATCACAAGTGCTGATGGTGTTCAGGGCAAATGCTAGGAAGATCACAAGTGCTGAAATTAAGCTGGCTGAGAATCATGAAGGAATGGGTAAGTTTGAAGTGAAACTGACCAGAGAAGGAAACTTTGTGTATGAAAGGAAGAATGCTTCAGTTAAGTCGTTTGGATGGTCAGAACTGAAGGAAATTGGCTTAACATTTAGGGGGAAGATTGATGTGTCTCCAGATGTTAAAGCATTTTTGAAAAGAATTGAGAAGGTCTGGAAGCTCAAGCAACAAATGGAGGTGTCTCTAGGAATACGTGCTCCAGATTCTACTCCCTCTTCACCTGCTGCAAAGAGAAAGGCCACTGAAGATCCCTCAAGACATGCTCAAAAGAGAAGGGCCTGACTTTTTTATATCATTTACTTGTACCTGTATTTATTTTATTATAAAGTTGTAACTTTCTACCAGTTGATGTCTGTATATATAAGTTGCAAGCTTTATTTTTCACAAGTATATGATCAGATTTAAGTCTAGCAAATTAAAATGTATAAACTGTGAACACTGATGATCTATAAAGTGTTCTCCAGTAAATGAGCTTTAGACTTAGTCAAAATTTCAAGGAGTTTTCAAGCACAAACTTGTATAGATGGAAGCTTGAAAATCCTTGCATAATTTCTAAACAAATAGGGGAAATTTGTTAGGTCCAGATTTACTGGACTCGCTCCAGACGAGACTACTGGAGCTCACTGAAGATTTGTCCAGAAATTATGAGAAGGCCAGTGAACCGTTCACTTGTACAGGAATCTGGATTCTACCAGACTGGTTCACTAGACTTCACTCCAGTCAAGATCTCTCCACTAAAGAACATTCTCACTGAAGTCGAAGACTGAAGTCTGAAGAAAGAAGACTGACAAATGGCGGAACCCACTAGCAGTGTTACCAAATCTCCTGACCGGAGTCCTTGTCAGTGTTCTAGACCTTACAAGTCTAAACACTGATTACGAGGAATTGACTTATTTACCTTTACACGATTTTATCCGGATAATATATTTGTCCCTTGCTAAAAGTCTTACACGCATGTAAAGGTGGTTGGTTAAAGTATGAAAGGTCACATCAATGTGACTTTATCCTTATACTTTAATCAATACATTTAAGATATAAATATTATATCCTTAAATGTATGAAACTTCATTTGTACGATAAAAAGAATTAAATATTAATTCTTTTTGCCTATAAATACCAAGTCATTTCCCTCATTCAAATCACTTTTGCAATTGGTGTGTTTGCCTAAATAATCTCGATCTTAACAGTTATACTTCACAACTTTAAGTATTTCGATCAAGGAGTTTATTTAGCAAATATACATCACTTGTAGTTCATAGGGTTGTTTAGATACTTACTTTGTAATATCTTGGTTCCGCAACAACCTTATATTTTATTTAACATCAATAAATAAAATACACTTGAAAATTACATTTGTGTTCCACCATTTACATACTTGTTTACTTATTTATTGCTTAAGTCTTTATTGCTTTATTTATATACTTGCATTTATATTATAAGCAATACTAGTCCAATCTAGTGCATACTTGACCTTGTTATTCTACACTCGTGGGTTAAACCATCGAGTGAGGGACTTCACATGAACTAATGTGG
Organism: Erigeron canadensis; assembly: GCF_010389155.1. Lineage (NCBI taxonomy): Eukaryota > Viridiplantae > Streptophyta > Magnoliopsida > Asterales > Asteraceae > Erigeron > Erigeron canadensis. The sequence continues at coordinate 7,765,736 of NC_057763.1, forward strand.
TCTTATTTTTTGTTGTGGAGGAAGAAGCCATGATAAACCTATAATGGACAACAAACTAAATTAATAGAGATAATAATAACAATAACATAAAAATTCAATGTTAAATAATAATAATATAATAAGTATATCTATCATACACAAACTAAAATGATGAATTGTTCCACCATGCTAAATAATCATACTAAAACATTCAATACCATTATTTTCTCCTGATAGAATAACAACGGCTAAAAAATTACACCATTAATAAGCTAGTTTCAAAACATACTCAAAATAATCATAGTCGATATATTAAAACAAATGATAATCTTACTCATAGCAAAATTCGACTTTTTATCTAAAAGCTTATAGAAAGATATAATGGTAAATCTTAATTATACACCATTAATGAGCTACTTTCAAAACGATATCAAAATAATCAAAGTCAATATATTAAAGTAATTAGAAATCTACTCATAGCAAATTTAGACTTTATATCGAAAAGGTTATAGAAAGGTATAATCGTAAAACTTAAGAGTTAATATAGGTTACAAATACAAAATTTAATATATAATATTTAGATTAGTTAAGTCATATCTTACAACTTAATCAATACGAAAGCTAAAAAAGAAACATACGAAAATTAACTCCATATAAATATTGATTCTAGTTTACCCCTTTTTTTTCAACTTTAGTTAAATAAAAAATTTACAGTTTCTAATATTCTAAAAGTGTAAACTATATAATTTGAAAAATACATATCAGTTCATCAACAAAGACCATCTCGAACGTTTTGATTTTCTTCGGGTTATTCCACTCCGAAACAGTCCATACATGCACAACATAGAGTCGTAAATGATGGCTAACATGTGTTGGCTTAAGATTTTCAATATGAACTAATGTGGTCATATTTTTTGTTGTTGAAGAAAAAGCCATAACGAACCAATAATGGACAACAAACTAAATTAAAAGAAATAATAATAATAATGATAACATAAGAATTCAATGTTAAAAAATAATAATAATGATTAATTATGTGCAAAGTATATAAAAAGAAAAACCCTTTGTAGTTGATCGTAGCTTCTTCTTTTTTGTCGTACGTGAGTTATATTATAGATTACCAATAAAACCGAAAAGTATAAATTAATTATCTTTAAATTGGGTGAAGTTGTAAATTGGTGATGGAAAACCAAAAAGTATAAATTAATTTAGATTAATATTAAAAATTAGATGATTAATAAGGATGTAAGATTAGGTTAAAGGATGAGAATGACTCTCCTATATATATATATATATATATATAGGTGTGTTAGATTAGAGATTCCTTAAATTATGGATCATTAGGGACATGTAACTTACACATGTGTAAGTCGTGGTGACGGTAGTCGCCGTCGTCAGAGTATCATGGTGGTGGTCAGAAATGATGGTGGTGGTGGTGGTGATTGTTAGCTTACACATGTGTAAGTTGTAACTTACACATGTGTAAGTCGTAGTGGCGATGGTCGCCATCACCGGAGGATCATGGTGGTGGTTGGAGATGGTTGTGGTGGTGGTGATGGTGGTGGTAGTGGTGGTGGTCGGAGATGGTGAAAAGTGAATGATTGAGAAGTGTCCCTAATAGTCTCTAAAATAAAGAGTTCATAATTTAATTTTTCCCATATATATATATACTCTGTTCATTTTGTTTTTTAAAGTTGAACATATTTCAGACATTTTAAAATTCAAAACAATATACTATCATTAATTTTTTTGAAACAAACTTAACATACAATTATGTCAAGTTGTCAACTATCAAGACAGTATATTTAGATTTTATAAATTCTTTCTCGAGTCATAATGATGAATTGATGATGTCTTTAGTTTTACGTTTATCTAATTACATATATACATGATCAGTCCTTTCGCAAATCGCAAGTGGTTATAACGTTGATTTGGTCGGTATTTGAATAGAAAGTTTCTTTAACTATCATGTACTTTTTTTTGCCGTCAGAAGAATACTGTGGGCTCCGGCTTATTAATTTAGTTTAATAGCAAATTGCGACATATCACATTATCACCCCATGATGCATTGAAACTAAAGAACACATATTTTTACCACACATTTTTATTAATACACCATACTGTATAACTGATGTAACAGACAGTGCAAATATGTAATGCATAATTGTGGTAGCTTTATCAAAATATATGTTACGATTATCAATTCTCGAAACTAATGCTCAGTCATCTCAAGATATATAGATTTTATAATAATTGTGAAACAAAAAGTGTATTACAAATATTACAACTTAATGAATACGAAAGTTAAAAAAGAAACATATGAAAATTAACTCCATACAAAAATTGATTCCAATTTATCCTTTTTTTTCCAACTTTAGTTAAATAAAAAGAGAAAAAAAAAAGTGTATGATCAATATCAGAACTTAATGAATACGAAACTAAAGAAGAAACATATGAAAATTAACTCCATATAAATATTAATTCCACTTTATCCTTTTTTTTCAACTTTAATTAAATAAAAAGAGAAACAAAAAGTGTATGACTAATATCACAACTTAATCAATACGAAAGCAAAAGAAGAAACATATAAAAATTAACTTCATATGAATATTGATTCCGGTTTATTTTTTTTTTTCAACTTTAGTTAAATAAAAAGAGAAACAAAAAGTGTAGAGTATATAATTTGAAAAATATGTGAAGGGTTTTTTCTAGGTGGTATATATATAGATAATAATAATACATAGTTTTTTATAAGTTTTTTATTAGAAGACAGCCATTTATTATTAAATAAATATTAAAAAAAAACGAGGATTAATAAGGAGATAGTATTCGGCTAAAGGCGGGATATTATGGGTGTCAAGTATACCCCCAATCCTCTCTTTTAGTTATATTATAAACAACTCTTCTTGTGGTTGTGTCATATTCCTGACGAGAGGTTTAACATATATTGTTTTAACTAAATCCGCGTTAGAAAGTTCTTGTATAGTGGATATGTTTGACAGAAAGCTTTTAGGAGCTTCAAACTTTTATCTTTTAACAAAAAGCTTCTATCTATTAAAAAGTTTTGTTTGGTTAAAAAACTTAGAAGCTTTAAATTCAGAGAAAAAGCCTCATTCTTAAACGCCACTGTAGCGTTGAGAACTTGAGATAAAGCTTCAAGCTTTTTGTGCCTAAATTACATTGATAATTAACCTTGCAATATTCTATTACCTGAGAACTCGATAGAATCAATTAAAAGAAATGATAGTATGATAGTGATGTTTGTAAGTAAATTGGAGTGCATCAGTATTTTCATGTGTTTTATTTAATTGTTTTATATTTCAATAAAACACTTTTTTTCCTATAAAGAATCCGTGTGTATTATATAAAGTATCTTTTTTAACGACATTTTATTCTTCTCCTACTTTAAAATTACACGTATGTCTCAAAATCAAGACTTACGAAAAACTTTCATTAATTCATCCTCATAAATGTAAAAAGTAGGACTCAAACCTAAATGTATTCTACCAAGATCAAAGAACTTACCAATAGACCACCAACCCTATTGTATTTTATAAAGTTTTGATCTGCATAATACAACAAGTATAGTCACTGGACAAACTTAAATATTTTTTATTTATACATATGAATATATACATATACATATATATAATAATTAAGTATTCATATATAGAGTTTTTTTATTTTGAGAACCATTTTTTTTATAAGAACCATGAGAACTCTTAAAATATGTATTTGTTCACATGTTTTTTTTTGTTCATTCACATGTGAAATAATATAAAAATATATGTTGTAAAAGAAATTTTTTAAAGAAACCTTCAAAATAGCCTTTTATGAACATGTGAATGATTTTGTTCACGTTTTTGTTCACATATGATAAATGACTCTATATAAGGTTTTGAAAAAAAAAATTTCCTCTACAACATATGTCTTTATAACGTTTCACATGTGATCCAATATAAAATTTAAAAGTTCTTACGGTTCTTAAAAAAAAATGGGTTCTCTAAATAAGGGTCTCATATATATATATATATATTGATAGTAAGTATTTTTATTATGTCTAATTTTATCATTTTAAACATTTTATTAAAAGTTTTATATGTTCTGCCAAACACCTAACTATATCTAAAAAACTTCACCTACCAGCTTTCAGATGCAACTACCAGCTAACAGCTAACAGTCACCAGCTACCAGCTAGTTTTACCAAACATACCCAATATATTTCCAAAAAAGCAGCTATCTATACACATCAACTATCCCAGAAAGTCAGAAACACATCCAAAATGCCCGCTTTATGTAAAACGCCGCGTTTGTCGCCCCGTTTTATATAAAATGTCGCATTTGGCCGGTGTGTGACTAACAAAAGCTATATGGAGAATTACACGTGGTCTGACACACATGTCAGAGGAATGACATGTGTCATTCCCCTGTTTTATATACCGTTTTACATAAAACGCTACGTATTAGGTAAAAATCTAAAACTGCCCATTTTACGTCATACGTGTATATCCCAATACCATTTTGTTTACAAAACAGTACGTTTTAGACAAAACTGTGAGTATCTTGTTTCACCAACACTTGTGGATATTCTCTGACATAATATTTATCCAATCACTGTTTCACCCACACTACGTTGTGATGACTCCAAAATGCTACGTTTTAAATAAAACGTAGCTGGTAAACGACAAAAGATGCGATAAAAATCATGCGGATCTTATCACACACAGTCTATCCATGAATTTAATTGTGTGAATGTCAATCTGTCACTCACTAACTTATGTACATAAAATATCTTGTTTTATGTAATACATTACCAATTTTAAAACTATTTTTTGTATTTATACTTTATAAAATGTATTTTTTTTGGGGCAACCAAAGGACAACCACTATCTTGGTCATTTTATTGGGAGGACTCGAGTAAGCGACGCTTAAAGTAAAACATTACTGGTAAACGAAAAATATGGGGCCAACACTTGTGGATATTCTCTGACATAACATCTATCCAATCACTTATTTGGAAAAAAAAAAAGAAACATATATTTCAATTTCCAAATGGTTTCTCAATTATTTATACTACAAAAGTAGTTTACAGGGACAAAACATATATTTGGAGCGAAAGTTGATGACTCAGTCAATCAAGGAAATGGACCATACGTGTTTAAAGTTACAGGCCAAATTTCACATTGGCTAGGTTCCCTTTGTCCTCTACCTGGTGAACGTCCTAGGTTCCTGCAGATGTATATTTTTGATTCCGAGAATGAGGTATCAAATCGTCTCAGTGCCTTTCCTACTACATCACGCCATGATCTGTCTCCTGAGGTTGTTTCTACTTTAGCATCTACACTGAACCAAACTAATGAATATGTGCGTCTATTTAAAAGTGCTAAAGATTACTGCCTAATGCCCAACATTCCCAAATCCGTTATTAGGCTTCATGACTATCATAGGCTCAACAATTACGGCCTTCCCACTCCTGGAACATTAGGTGCAATAGTTACCGACGAAGGTTCAGCTTCTGAAGACTTTGATATTGTTGTGCGTAGCAAAGATAACACGTCTCATAGAGTTAGCAAACTACATCCTTCATATATGCCGTTACAGTACCCACTTCTATTCCCAAATGCTGAACAGGGTTGGTCACCAGCACTTCGACTTGCTGATACATCAGAAAAGTCTAACCATAACTTGACAATGAACATGTTCTATAAATTTCAGATTCACGAAAGAGCAAATCTATATACACATTTGCTACATGCTGGTAGGTTGTACCAACAGTATTTAGTTGATGCTTACGTTTCTATAGAACATGAACAATCGGACTACGTTCGACGCAACCAGAGTGACCTCCGTTGCGAATTCTTAAAAGGGGTGTATGATGCTTTATCTACGGGAGATGTTGAAGGTCGTGAAATTGGAAAGCGGGTTATTCTTCCAGCCTCATTTACTGGTGGTCCTTGATACATGTATCAACACTACCAGGACGCACTAGCCATATGTAGGGTTCACAATAACCCGCAGTACTTTATTACATTCACATGCAACGTCAAATGGCCAGAGATTCAGCGTGAACTTTCAAAAACCAATGCAACACCGCAGGATAGACCAGATATAGTCGCTCGGGTCTTCAAGTTGAAAGTGAAGTCTTTTATGAACTACTTAAAGACTTCCCAACTTTTTGGCGCCGTTACCGCAGGTTGTTATACAAGTTTCTAACCCTTTCTGTACCATAATTTTTTTTACCCTCATTAAATCTTTATCACTAACAAGTTGTTTCTTGCAGAGGTTTACACTATAGAGTTCCAAAAGCGTGGTTTGCCACATTGCCACATACTTTTGTGGGTCTCATCAGAATATGTTATTCGAGACTATGATATCAATTTCGGTGAAATTTCGGTTTTCGGTGGTGGGACATAATTTCGGTTTATATATCGTTTCCGAAATTTTCGGTGGTTTTGATCGTAATTTGACCGAAATACCACCGAAATTACCGAAATTTTTGAAATTTCGGTGAATTCTATTTCAACACTTCCAGGTTTTATCTTTTACTCTTATTTATGTATATATATATAAATACATATATAATATTAGAATTACCGAAATACCACCGAAAAAAATGATATTTCGTATACCAGTCCATGGCTGAAACACCGAAATTTATGTCCTTGACTACTTAGATTCGAGATGCAACAAATTTGGATAACTATATATGTGTGGAGTTGCCAAATCAATCTACAGACCCTGTTCTCTATAGAATTGTAACAGATAGTATGTTACACGGACCTTGCGGTTTAGCCACAACGAATGCTTCATGCATGGTTGAAGGTCATTGCTCAAAGTCATTCCCGAAGCCTTATGAATCTATTACGCGATTCGATTCTCATGGTTATGTTCATTACAAAAGACGACGTACAGGTGACCACTTCATCAAAGTAGGTATTCCCTTAGACAATGGTTTCGTAGTCCCTTATAATAAAGACCTTTGTAGACACTTCGACGCACACGTTAATGTTGAGTATTGCGGATGGAGCATGCTTATTAAGTACCTGTTCAAATATATCTCAAAAGGAGCTGATCGAGTTAAATATCATATTTCCAGCCACTCGGCTTCTACTCCATCAGAAAATCCTGATCGGTCAATATGGCGCATGAGGCATTATGGCGCATTCTTAATGCTTACCTTTTGTTGTCAATGAAATTGATAACTTTCTGGATGGTCATTTCGCTTGTCCTCATGAGGCAGTATGGCGCATTCTTAACTTCCCTATTCATCAAAGACATCCACCTGTTCAGATCCTTGCTGTACATCTAGAAGGAAAGCAAACAGTAAGCTTTAGAGCTTCACAGAGGCTTTCTAACGTGGTCAGAAATCCAGCTCTTGCACTCACTACATTAACTGAATGGCTAGCAAATAATCGACGCGAACTAGCCTCTAACATTCCTCGCGAACAGACTGGATTGGATTTGAATTACACACAATACCCATCTCAATACACCTGGCATGGAAACACAAAAAGTTGGATTCGTAGAGGTACAAATAGAGTTGCCAGTGTTAGTCGGCTGGTCTATGTACACCCAACCTGTGGTAACCTCTTCTATCTCAGATTACTTCTAACTCATCAAGTGGGATGCACTTCCTTTGAAGATATACGTACCGTCTCAGGCGTCACATACGACAGCTACCGTCTAGCCTGTGAAAAGTTGGGCCTCATTGGAGATGATAAAGAATGGTCACAAACACTCTCAGAGGCATCTAATTGGGCAACTTCACCTGAACTCAGGTCTTTGTTCATTCATATGTTGCTGTTCTGTGAAATCTCAAATCCTCTAGCTTTATGGACCAAGCATTGGCAAAAGATAGGAGAAGACATTATTTATCAAGTATCTCACGTTTCATCTGTATCTTCTCCTACAGCTTTGAGTTGCGACATACGCGAATACATTCTTTACGAGCTCGAAGTCTTACTGAAATCCAACTCTAAATCACACTCTCTGTCAGATTTTGGACTACCTTTGCCAACAAAGTCATTGCTTTCACCGTTAACAAATCGTCTTGTGCTTGAACAAAAAACATACGACAGAGAGGCATTGTGTATCGAACATACAACTCTTCACTCTGCATTAAACTCGGAACAATTACACATCTACAACCACGTTTGCAATAACCTTAACAATTCTTCACAGATACTTCTCTTTATATACGGCCATGGGGGCTCGGGCAAAACATTTCTTTGGAAAACAATAATTTCGGCTCTGAGATCTACAGGAAAAATTGTCCTGGCTGTGGCTGCCTCTGGAATCGCGTCATTACTACTGCCAGGAGGCAGAACAACCCATTCAAGATTCAAGATACCTTTGGACTTAACTGAAAAATCCATCTACCACATAAAAAAAAAACACTCAACTTTCAAACCTTCTTTTGGAAACCTACCTCATAATTTGGGATGAGGCACTAATGAATGATCGCAGGTGTTTCGAGTCCCTAGATAAAGCTCTTCGAGATATTACAAACAACCACCACTCACCTTTCGGCGGTAAATCAATCTTGCTAGGAGGCGACTTTAGACAGACATACCTATAAAACCAAAGGCATCAAAATCTGAAATCATAGCATTATGCATTACAAAATCTTATCTTTGGCCCTTTTTCAAGATATTCACGCTTACCCAAAATATGCGTCTCGCATTCTCAGCTGAAGACACCTCATGGTTCTCTAAATGGTTATTGGATATTGGTGATGGAAAAGTCGGAAAAGTGAAAGAACAATGCAACGATGTCAAGATAACTGATATTCCTGACCAACTGATTATCCACCATTCCCAATCTGCACTATCTGAACTCATAGATTTTGTATATAGCAAACACATACTTCATTCTCCTACAGCAATTGATATGGCAAACCGAGCAATAATTTGCCCCAAAAATGAAACTGTAGATGAAGTGAATGAGCTGATATTGAAAATGTCTCCAGGTGCATTCCATACATATCTCAGTACCGACTCTATGATACCACACTCAAAAAACGGAGGCATTACTGATCTTTTGTATCCTACAGACTACCTAAATTTGTTGAAGTTTCCAGGAATACCAAACCACTCTCTTCTCTTGAAAAAAAACACTCCTGTTATGCTGTTGCGCAACATTGATCCAAAAAATGGTTTGTGTAACGGTACTAGACTTTTAATATCTCAGCTGCTACCTACTATAATAGAAGCTAACATAATAACAGGTACAACAATAAATCATAGAGTATATAGACCTAGAATAACGTTTATCTACAATAGCAAGGAACTGCCTTTTATATTTAAGCGACGTCAATTCCCACTAAGACCTTGCTATGCAATGACAATAAATAAAAGTCAAGGCCAATCATTAAATAGAACAGGAATTTATTTACGCGAACCAGTTTTTGGTCACGGTCAACTTTATGTTGCCCTTTCTTGAACTACATCGCCAACAGGAATAAAAGTTTTGATTGAACATGAACAATATGAAAAACCAAACACCACTTTGAATGTAGTATATTCTGATTATTTGTATGATATTCAAACCCAACAGGTACGCAGGCTTATTTGTTATGCATATCCGCACATATATATAATATCACTAATGTTTCATGGTTTGCAAACAACTGTTTCCTTTACTATATTTGCATATGTAAGACTAATAATCTAAGTTACTACTACTTACTTCATATTTGTCAAATTTCATTATCTTAATCTCACAAACAGTAATCTCTCAATGGAAGATGAGAGCTTGGCATCACTAAAATTAGGGGTAGTAGGAAAGCCGATCAACGTCACAGTAGTGAGAAAATGGAGTCCGCATTATGGAAAATACACAACCTCCTACATCTTCGTTGATAAATTTGTAAGTGACCATTAACCCGAACAATGCAATAGAACTTCTAACAAATCATTTTAGATTTTCAATAACTCCTTTATCTTTCACTGCTCCCTATACATAAACATAATAAAGGGAGCTGGAATTCAAGCAATAGTACAAGGCCCCCAGGTTCACAACTATATAACGCCACTCATTGAAGTCGGCAACTGCTACAACCTATCTAATTACACTTGCAGTATACCAACAAAATTTATCAACGGTCTATCACACAAAGTCAACATGAGGATCGGTCTCTCAACATTAATCACTGCTATAGAAGACATTCCAGAAATACCACAGCGTTATTTCAACTTCGGAAATTATGAAAGGTTGATAGCAATATGCGATAATGAAGATGAAGTAACAGGTAGCGAAATTTGCCAAAAATTTATTTATCTTACTACTATTACTTTACAACATTCGTGTTAATAACCGTATTTAATAGATCATTGCGGGGTACTACAAGGAAGAATAGAAGACAAAACTAAAAAAAATGGCGAACCATTCCTTTTGTTCAATCTCATTGACATCAGGTACAAACACAAGTAAAATCCAAAATATTTCTCATTACACTTACTAAAGATACTATGTATACAACAATGAAAAAGTTCAGGTAACCTTATGGGATGAAATAATAACAAACGAAACAAGATTTGCCAGAACAACTATTGAAAATGCGAACCCACCAGTTATCATTGTGGTCACCTCTGCGAAAGTCACTACCTTCTCACGTAAGTAAATAGCAACCTTTATAATTACAGGAGCATTTATTAATTACATCTAAAGACGCTCATTTTATATTTATTTTGTTATTTTTTACAAGTAATTAAAGATAACTATTTCTTACACCAGTAATCTTTTACTCAAATGCAGAAAAACCTAGCCTGCAGTCAACAAGCAGCACATTCGTGTTCGTCAACCCACAAATACCAGAGACTGACCCACTTCTAAACAGGTCACACAAGCTTCTCTTTGCTTCCAGCTTATCAACTTTCTTTCACATCAACCTGTATACAAATATAATTTTTCATTAAACCTCTGTCAAAACAGGTTGGAAGCCGCAGATTATGAACAGATCAATCAGGCACTACAAACATGCACAATATCTGAAATCATTGAAAAACAGCCTCGCGAATTACAAGTAAGCAACAAACATATCATCCATTTCCCCTATAGAATTACATGTTACCACTTCCATTATTCAGGGAGCCACACTTTTATGCCATGCCAAAATTCAACAAATCACATCAACTATAACCTGCTACACAAAGATCTGCCCCAAATGCTCACGTGAGATCTACCCATACGAAAAAAACTAGATGTGCCCAGCACATGGACTATTTGACCATGCCGTCTATATGTAAGTCATATTTATACAATATAAGTTCACTAGCCAACCATCTAGATACATATGCTCCCTTTAGCGATCTAAATTATAACTTATTAATCATAGGTACCAACTATCAGCAAAAATTGAAGACGACACTGGAGAACTGAATATTACCATCAACCATAACTCAGCAACAACAATGATAGGCATTGAATGCCCCAATTTAATGATAACAGACGCCTGCAGACCTGGCCATGCAATACCCGCAGAAATTACAGCTCGAAGGAAAATCAATGACATTTCATATACAAGCATATCGAGAGCGACGATCACAAAGAATAAAGGCAACAGTTAACAAAGTAACTAACATGCAAACGCAGCCATCTCAGCAAACCAACCCCGCGTCATCCTCAACACAGCATACCCTATCTCCAACAACACCACAAACAACTAAAACACGTTCTGCAACATCTAGGAGATTGGAACTCACCCCAGAAAGTAAACACATAAACTTTCATCTATCACATCTATTATACATACTACTAACATATCTTCTTACTCATATTTAATGCAATACAATGCAGGTACCCCAACAGAACAATAAAAAAGACGCAAGTTGGATCAATAAACCACCAACGATCAAAAAATTTTGTACAAAGCAAGATGTCATATGGAACCGCACTTTTGCAACTTCTATCTTTTGTCAATCTTTTGTCTCCGGAAGCGTATATATACTTTAAAAGTAACTAATGGCATCTGTAACTTTTTGTAATATGAAAGCCCCATTATATATAGGCATATGTAATTAAAACCTCTGTACTATTAGACCAAAATATTAGCTATGTTTACAACACAAAAGTCACGCTCTTTGCCGATACAACACAAAAGCCAAGCTGGGCGGCCCAAACTTCCTAGTAATCATTAAAAGGCGAAGGGTTATGAATAGTGGCACTTTCACGTGGCACTGTTTTATTGGACCGCCTATATCATATGTTATTACTCAGATTTTGGCATATTGGATCCCATATGAGTTTTTTCTTTCGATTTTTCTTGGTTTTTTACATAGTTTTTTACTTTTCTGTTCTCAATTAATATATTGGGTGGTGATACTTATCTTATTTGTCCATCTTACACCTCGCGTTACTACTCCCATTTTGTTATATCGGATCCCCTTTTTGTTTTTTCTTTTCCGTTTCTCTTTGTTTTTTTATAAATTTTTTTCTTTTGTGCTGTCAACTAATATAATAGGTGGTGACACTATTCTACTGGTCCATCTTACACCTCCCGTTACTACTCGGAGTTTGTCATATCGGATCCCATTTGGGTTTTTCCTTTCGGTTTTTCATCAGATCCCGTTTTAGTTTTTTCCTTTCAGTTCTCTTGGGTTTTTTTTATACTTTTTTTGCTTTGGTGTTGTCAACTAATATATTAGGCGGCGACACTATTCAACTGGTCCATCTTACACCTCCCATTACTACTCGGAGTTCGTCATATCGGATCCCATTTGAGTTTTTCCTTTCGATTTTTCTTGGTTTTTTCATAGTTTTTTGCTTTTGTGTTCTCAACTAATATATTGGGCGGTGACATTGTATTATTGCTCCATTTTACATCTCTCATCACAATTCGGATTTTGCCATATCATATCCCGTTTGAGTCTTTTTTTTTCTTTTGTTTTTCTTAGTTTTCTTATTTGGTTTTCTCGCATACATGTATTTGATGCTGTAAACTTTTTAACACTTTTGTCGTATTGCTCTAAAATAATTATCAATTTTTTATATCAATGATAGAATGATATTTAATTAGACTGTTGTGGGCTTGTAGGTTCAATGCATGTACACTAATATAACAAAACCGTATCAACACAAAAATTGAATCCCCGCAACGCGAGCCAAAACCACTGGTTATTATTATTTATTAATTTGAAATAGAATGCAATGTACAGTAGTGGAGTAGCGGGAAGTAATGATTGAATGGGGACAAATGTTAAAAATGAAGAGAAAGGGTGATTGAATTAAGTGGTGGTTGTTGATCATCAAGAAGAATTAGCTCAAGGCAAAAATGTCATAATATAATATTTGTAGTATATGAAGTAATATAAGTAGTAGATAAATCACTTTCTTTTTAAAATTCTAAAACACATCCCAAAATTTATATAATAATATGGATAGATAGGTTGTTTATCTTAAACTTTAAAATAAAAACACAAAATGAAAAAAAAATATATATTCCATACAGGTTGGAAAGAGTAAGGATTCCATAAAGTTAGTAATAACTTGAGGGGTAAACTTAGGAAAATCTCGACCCTTAATTAAAAATTAAGGGTTGAGATTCTATAATCATCTTTGAATCTTAACCCTTGATTTTTAATCAAGGGTCAAGATCTTCTTAACTCTACCCGGTTGAAACTCTGTGAACGATTGCACAAGTCCCACTTTTTAAGGGCCCCACTTTTTGATTGTAAATAAATATATACGTAAATAATATATATACACATTATAATGTATATAATACATGAGTGATTAAAATGTACGCATATTTATTGGTCTTTAGGTCGTTGGGTCAAATTCGTCATTCCTATCTAAGGATGACAAAATACTCGTACTCAATGAGGAATCTGGTACCAGCACCCGATTTGACCGGGAAATCTCCGAGTTGATCGGGGAAGGAGACAGGCATGATGATGTAAATCTATTCCCTAATGGGGATGGGGACGGGGATAGAAAACCGTAAATCCTTAGTCTGCGAACCCAAACCCAAAAATATTATATATATTTATTAGATTCATTTTAAGTTCTTTTCTATATATTAGAATCATTTTTAAGTTTAGAGCTTTTGATTAATACTTTTTATGTGTTATACTTTATTAATCATTTATTTAACATATATTAGTTTATACATATAAAGAAAATATCAAGATAAATATTCTCTCATACATATCTTCTACTACGACAAATTTTGTGTTCATGCAAAAAAGGTATCTCTGATACCTGACGGAGATCCCTGCTACCCAACGGATATAAATTAATTTCACAACAAGGACGGGATTGCAAATGAAAACGGGGTATGGGGATGAAGATTGAGATCCTCGACAATACCCACCCCATTACCATCCTTACTCCTATCTTATCAAGCTTATTGTTTATTATTGCATGATAATAGAAAGCATAAATAATTGATTTTTGAATTGTTTTTCCCAAAAAGCATCACTGTTATTTGTATTCTTTAATCACAAAAATAAAATAAAAAAAAGGGAAATAAGGCGACCCCAATTCCCCAAACACCTCCAAACTAGCTAATCAACCCGCATATTATGTGGACAAGTGAATAGAATTTGATTTTTTAAAAATATAACACAATAGATGTGTTTAAATTTTTATTATGTTGAACACTTTACATTATATGTTTTGAGTAAGTGACGTTAAGAATACAATTTGTTTAAAAATCATAACATATACATCACATTAGTTATGTTAAAAAGTCTAATGATAATTCAAATCTCATATCTTTTAATTTCAGTAATACATTATTTAATTTATTTACAAATTTGTTTCTTATTTCAATATTGACCCTAATAGAAACCTTCCCTAATTATCTAATAAAATTATTTTTAAATTCATAATATCTTGAAATAAGTTATCATTTTATTTATTTTAACCATTTTTTAAAAAATTTTTTAGATGATGTCATAAAAATATCAAAATTATTCATTAATATGAAGTTGAAGTCTTTTTTAAATTAAAAAGACATCATCACAATTTTTTTTTATTAATATAAAAGATATAAACTTTATTTCCTAAACACCATCAACTGTTATTTGTATTCTTTAATAAAGAAAGAATAAGAACCAAAATTCCCCAAGCACCTCCAAATATAAATTTTATACGAGAAAAAAATTACTCAATGCGTCCCAAGTTTACCATACGCATTTAGTTCCACTTCAATCTACTTTTCAAAAAAAAAAAAAAGTTCCACTTCAATCTCTTATAATACATTACATTAATTGCATTGATAACAATTAGTAAATGGCTGGATATTCGTTTCATTTAACAAATGATACTAAAAAATGACAAATTAACATAGATAAAAAGATATATGACTGATTAATTTTACTCGTATTAATTAAAACGATAAGATAGTAGTCACAAAAAACTCTAATACACTTTGATTATTATTACCACGCGAAAACAAAAAGTAACCAAACAAATCATAGCTGCCCTTCCTCCTCTGATGAATGATCGATCCAAATAGTACTAGTCGTCGTAGTAGTAGTTGGACCAATCGTACCCACTGCTACCACCATCACTATACGCGCCACCACCACCATAGTTGACAACACTCTTAGAGTTGGTGTGGTCATTGTGATAGGTAACATTGCGAACCCTCTGCTCATTATGGATTTCGGTATAGCCACCCTTATCCCCAACTCTCACAGTCTCGGTTTGCTTGTACTCGCTCCTGTTTCCACTAGTTCCATTCTTCCAATGGAACTCTCCTCCAGACGCTTTCTCAGTCGCAGTAGCACGTGCATAGGAGCCGGTTTGCTTGTTAGAGTAAGTGACTTGCGATGTGTTCTGGTAATTGCCTGCATTTCCGCCACTTCCTCTTGTTGTTGTCGTCACGGCTTTTGAACCCGAACCCTTATAGCCTTTTGATGACATTCTCACTTATCTCTGCAAACCTACAGGACAAAAAAAAAAAAAAAAATAGTCACATTTTGACTTTGTAAGTCAAAGTTCAAAAAAGTGTCACATTTTGACTTTCAAAGTCAAAGTTACCGTCGTCAAAGTATTTTAGCAATGACAAAATTAATTATAAATAGACGAGAATTGAATGAAATTGATTATAAATATGATAATTGCAAGTAAAATGATACGTAAACATAAGAAATAAAATGAGAAAATGAAGAAGACCTGTGTTGTGTGTGCGGAATGACAATGCGTACAAGAGGTAACAAGAGCGATATATATATAGAGAAAGAATTTAGAGGAGAGTTTGTTACGGTGTTACGTATATAACAGAAAAGATTTGGTTGAATATATAAAATTTTATCGGATCCCCTTCCTTTTATATTGCTGATCTAAATATTTTAAAAGGTTTCAATTTCTAAAGATAACATTGCTACCAAGTTTCTATGAGATCTCGCTATATATCAAATGTGAGCTGTGACAGTATGACACTTGAAGGTTCTTAACAATATTGTAAATAAATTAGATTACTACGCCTTAACTACACTGTGTGTAATTATGAATGAAAATATCATGTTTTCTTGAAGACGGTAAAAGAAGAAAAATAAAGAAAGTAATAATAAAGATGAATATAATGGAGATTTATACTATTAATCTCATTTCATACAATTGTATAAATATAGATAATATAATTTTTTTTATATACATTAAGTACGACCCTTAAAAGTGTATCTAATATACATAATTTATTGGTCGGAAATTCAAAAATAGTATAGATTTCCGACGATTTACTAAGAAAATATTTTCTTTCTTGATATATATAATTTTCTGATGGAAATTATACAAAATGGAAAATGATGAATCTTACTAGCCAACTCTGATGCACGGAAACGGCAATCAGGTTTCGTCTCACGTACCGGAAACTCCCCGGAGACGGAAACGTGTACGGGGACGGCTGGAAACGTTTCCGTCCCGTTTCTTGAACCGTTTCTATTTTTAGGATGTTTTTTAAAGGTTTCCAGAAGTCCTGGGCCGTTTCCGTGCATCAGAGTGGATCGATGGTGGTGATGGTTGTAAGTTTCGAACGGCACCAGCAGTAGTGGATAAGAACGAGCAGCAGCAGTGGTTGTATGATCCGTTGGAATTGTGTATTGGTGGCAGTGGCGGATCCAATGTAGACAGAGGGTGGTCACCGCCCCACCCTCAACCCATATATACTGTAAAAATAAAATTCATGTGGCCGGCGGCGGAAGTTTTGATTTGCAGGTTTGACAAAATAGAAGAAGATGTCATGCTCTCAAGTCCTTTTTAATAATTTGAAGTTAGATAAATAAATTTGTTTGTACTTTATTAATTTTTATCCTTCAAGTTTAGATTTTGTCAATTTTACCCAATAATTTATATTCCAATATATATCTATATTTGTATTTATTTGGGATTGTTTGTTTTATGTTAAAATTATACAAAAATATGAAATTTATTACTTTCATATTAATAAACTTGGTATTTTTTTATGCTTATAATTTACTTTAATAGTTATAATTTAAAAAATTATTTTTTTTTTGGGGTTTGTGGTACATTATCTATAATATATATATATATTTTTTTATGTATTTATTCTCGTACCCGTGCCGTACCCGTTTCTTGATTTTTTGAGTTTTGCCGTTTCTCGTTCCCGTTCTGTACCCGTTTCTCGTTCCGTACCGGTTCCCGTGCAACATAGCTAGCCAATCTGTTAATTACAAGTTGGAGTGTCGTAAGATACAATCTGTTCATTAAAATAGAATATAACTTTTCTATTTCCATAGTTATTCACAACACTGCTACTCCTTGAATAATAGTATTATGTCTCCTGTACTAAGGTGGGAAATCCGACCCAAAATATGATTTCCGAGGCGGCGTTTCTTCCTGGCCTGGGTGGTATACTGATATCACGGCTGCTTGGTGTATGTCATGATGTACAATGGTTTGGGCCATATTGGTTCTGGTTTCCTGCTTGCTGATGCTACTAATTATTTGGGATAGATTTATTATTGTTTTTGTCATAGGTGAATTGTTTACTTATTCGTCTATGTAATACTCGTATGTTTCAAATGGTGTGCAATGCATAAAACTATTCTTAGAAAAAAGAAAATATAATACTTATATTGTAGCTCCCATTAAAGAGCCGAATCATAGACAAGTTTCAAACAAAACACCTATAAAAAGCCAACTTTGAGTGTGGGTAAACCGATGAGGGGTTTTTCTTTTTCCGGCTAGTTGGGTAAGACAATTCTCTTTTGACTCAATCATACGCAACTTAAGATTGAGAGCTTATGAAGTTAAACATTGAATTAAAATCAATAGTCAAGATCGATGATTTTTAAATTTTGATTCTAGATTTTAATCCAAAAGTGAAGAGGTTGAAAACAGGAACCCAATCCCGCAACTTAAGAGGGGTATTTATCAATTGTTTTGGAGACCTTTCTTGACCACCTCTAAATTGTACTTAAAGTGATTTGAACATGGGATTCCTCCAAAAAAGTTACCACTTCCTGCTTGAAGGCATAGTATATGACTATATATCCTTTACACCAACACAAACTAAATCCACCAGTACTGCTTGAATTCCACAGCCACCAAAACTATAGGCTTCGTTCTTGACATATTGTTACATTGTACAATGCAGTAAATTTTGATCTCAAATGTCGATCAAAAATCACAATAAAGAAACCAACATATTGACCTTCCATACAATCACTTCTTGTTCTTCAACATTACTTTTGGCAATTTATCTTGGTCATTATGATACTTCACTTCGGATCAGAGAGTCACAAACTCTCTCCTTAGCCTTATTTGCCTACAAATTCAAGAAACGCGATGAATCATTGAATCAAAGTTTGAAAGCGAAATAATATTTAGGCAAATTGTTGTATCATGTAAATGTGGTGTATTGGTTTATACAAATTTCATCTTCTACAACCATCAATGTGTGTATTAAATCAAAAAGTTAAATAAGATAGAACATACTTCCTTTTCCCAATTGGTGCATAGCGTCAAAATCAAAAGGAAAAGAGCCTGAGCAAATAATGCTGCAATGATCCCGAACCATAATCCCTAAAATAATACAATAAACCATGTAAATAAAATCGTGTAGACGAGTTATGGGTGAGATGGTGGCAAAAATCGCTACCTTTCCTCCCATATGTAACACGAAAGCAAATAAGATAGCCAAAGGAATTCCGATCAAATAATAAGCTCCCAAGTTTATAATTGCACCAATTTTTTGTCGTCCACTACCTCTAACAGCCCCTTCAAAATTTGAAATTACAATGTATCATACATACAAATTACGAGTATTATTTATCATAAATTTATCTAAAAGTAGATAATAATTGCGATTTGTCACCTGAAAGCACAGATTGGATTCCATCAACAACATGCCCCCCTGCAAGAAGAAACATCATTTGGGCAATGTAACTCACCACTTCTTCTTCATTACTATAGCAATATCCCCATAATTTCCGGCCTAAAATCATGATTGATGCACCCACAATGCCTTCAGTTACTACCAAAACCATTGAGACACGTATTGCCAAAAGTGCTGCTTTTGCTCGTCCAGCACCTAACTCATTTGAAACACGCACACTACACACGTTTTGGAAGTGAGTCATCGTTCATGTAGTTAACCAAACTTAAATTCTTAAAGACCGTTTGGTTTCCAAAATTTATTGGAATAGAATTTAGAATTTATTATGTTAATCTAACATGTCAAGGAAAATAATTCAAATTTCATTCCACCATAATCTCATAAATTCTGCGAACCAAACAGCCCTTTAAGAGTCAGATATTTAAAATGTGAGAGATTACCTTGTTGCGCAGCTTAGACCAAGTGGAATCATGTAAATAATTGAGCATGTATTGAGACTGCAATGAATGCATTTAGCTAACCAGATTAAGATAAACAAATTTAGACATATAGATTAAAATCAATGTAGGGAGCTAACCTGATAGAAAGAACTGAGGTTTCTAGTTGCGGATTAGGAAGAAGACCAGATAACAACACCATCATCTCAAACGACCATATCTCTAAACTGTTCAAGATGAATATAATCACAAGTTTCAGAAAAAATGTATACTAGAAAAGAAAGAGTTACTATCAAATTCTTGAAAAAGGGAATCTTAGCATTACCACACCATAACTGCAGAAGGAACTGCAAGTTTCAAAAAGGTTTGAATGTCTCGAAAAGCCTCTTTTGAAAAACCAGTCCAAGTCTTTTTACACGAAGGAGAACTTTGAACATAAATTGCCAACAACAAAACATTAATCCAAAGTGAAACTGCATTGGCCAATGCTGCACCCCTACTTCCAAGCCCGGATTTAAACACCATAATCCAACAAACTAAAATATGAAGCAAAGTGGTTATCCCAGTGCTTAACATCATAGGAACCACATTATTTTGAGATTGTAAAAACCGAACATGACATTGAAGTAACGCGTTAGCAAAAAGACTAGGTATCATGAATCTTGCATAACGCCCCGCTTCAGCTGAAATTTCCGGATCTTGACCGAGAAAAACAAGCAAGTTTCCAGCATTGAACCAAATAAAAGCAAGAGGAATACTGGCTGATAAAAGAACAATCATGGCTCTTTGCATATGGATACCCAGTAAATGATACTGTTTTGCCCCAAAAGACTGCCCACAAAATGTATCTAAAGCACTTCCCATTCCAACCTATTCATTATTACAACAAATCTATAACTTTTAGTAAAAGTTGAAAGTTGAAACAGGGGAAAACAGGGGAAAATAGTGAATAAAATGAACTAACCATTAAACTTGTACCAGTGACAGAAGCAAAAGAAGTTGCCATTGAAGCACCAGAAAGTGCTAGCTCCCCTAAATGACCAACAAACATAACAGAAATCATTGATAATCCACAAACCAATAGATTTACAGCCATTAAAGGCCCAGCTAAATACAACTGTTTCTTTAACTCAAACAATATCTCATCTTTGCTGTATGATTTCACTCTCTTTTCTGCTTCTTGACCCACAAGTGGTGTATGAAGCCCAAGTTCTTCCATTTTTTGCACAGATTTTACTCAAAACATAAGAACTGCACAACCATTACAAGTGGTGTATGATGGTTTGTTTATTTTTTAAACTCTTGATTCTATTGTTAATCTTATTTTTGTGGATTTCCAGGAAAGAGGTGAGATTTTTGGGTTTGTCTCTTTGTACATTGGGGTGGTGGCCAAATGTGATTTTGCATGGTGCAGAACATCTTTTGTGTATAACGACATTCCCCCGTTTTTAGTGAGATAAAGTTTTATAATATGAACTTGTTGAATAAGTTCTATAATTGAAACCTTTTTGGAATTATCTGTGATTGTAAATTTGTAATAGTTTTATCATTAAGTTAAATATTATAAAACATTTGTATCTATACTGGGAGTGGGGCTAGTGGGAAGGAAATATAAATATTCTACTAACAAACATAGATTTGTGGTTACATGATGTTTGTAGTAAGGCTATTATTGTGAGCAACGAGGTGGATAAAATGGGATTAGTTTCAAACTTTTAATAAATGTCTATAATAGAAAATAACTAAAGTTGTGTGTATTGTATGTAAGCAACTCGAAAAAATGTTTATTGTATGTAAGAATTTCGTTTCAACCAATTAAAATCTGACAAGTGACACTTGTACATGGTTGCCACGTATATTTTCTTACATTCAATAAACATTTTTTCGAGTTGCTTACATACAATACACACAACTTTATTTATTTCCTACTATAGACGTTTGGTCAAAGATAGTTACACTTCAGAAAACTAATCCCGGATAATATCCATTCTTGATTGTTTGTGGAGAAAGATGGAGATGGATGTAGGTAACGAAAAGAATTAAATTCAAGATTCCATGGACAATGCAGAGGGCTTCTTAGGTTTTAGGAAGAAGATGACCCATTAGTTCCTCTTAGAAATTTTGGGTTTTAGGAAGAAGATGACCCATATAAGTTAAAAGTAGAGAAAAAGCGGTTCAAAAACTACAGTGTGTTGGTTGGAGATGAATTTTTATACTGTAAAGACACCACCAAGTCCGATGATGGTCTAAGTAAAAAAAGAGCTGGTAACTCAAAACTATGGGTGTTCAAAAAATTGGAATCCGAATTTGTGATCCGAAAATCCAATCCGAAATTAGCCAAAAATTCGGATATCCGAAACTTTGGATTCGGATATCGGATTAAGTTTTCAAAAATTTCGGATATTCAATTCTGATTATCCAAATATCCGAAAATTAACTATATATTATACATAAGTTGGGCTTGGGCTGAATAAAATATAGCTAAAATTATGATAAATGGGCCTAAATGTCTAACAAATCAGGCGTGCAAAACGGCAAACTCATTTCCCGAATCTCATTTCCATTTCATTCTAACAACTCTCTGCGACTTCAGATCCTATCCCCAATTTCTTTAATCTACTTCATTCATTTTTATTTTTTAGCCCAGGTCAGTATTAATTAATTTGATACATTAAAATTTGTACTTTGTCTTGCGAAAATTCAGGGGGCGGTTATTGATATATAAAGTGTTATTTTTTATGATAAGTTGTTAATGACAATCCTTAGGACGGTTATTATCATTTTCTAAATAGATTTATATCATCATTGATCTCTCTTTGCGACTTTCCTCTCATTGTTATTTGGGTGCAAGTGACTATCGAAATCTTCAATATCTCTTACTGTTTTTAATCTCTTTATACATATGTGTGTGTATAGGGATAATAATGAGGGTACCAGGATTCACACACCACCCATTGATGAAAACCACTGAACAACAATCGTAATGGCCTTAATTAGATAATAATGGAGGAAAATTAAGGAAAAGCGAAGAGAAGTAGTCGGGTTTGCTAGCTATTCGACTACTGATGATAGATGTTGAATGAAAAAAATTTGGATATTGGATGATCCATTTTCGGATATCTGAAAATTCGGATTCGGATTTTGGATGGTCAAATCCACTATCCGAATTTTCGGATATCCGGTTTTGAACACCCCTACTCAAAACATATAGGTCGGGTGCCTTTTTACATTAATCACGATATTTTTACGATATTTAAGTATTTGACAAATAAAAAAAAGAAGATGGTGCAGCCATGTTTTCCGTCGGTGAGAGGAGGAGGGGTGGGGGTAGGGGAAGGAAGAAGATGGCTGGGTAGTGATGGTGATTATTGGTTTCTATATTTATTTATAAGGAAAAGGTTAGGTAAAGAATGTAGTACCTATCTTAGGTAAAACATGTGGAATTATATAAAATTCAGAGGGGGTTATGTAAAATTCAGGGGAGGCTATGCATGTTTATTAAATTCAAAGGTTTAATTTATAACTTTTTTAAAGTGGCAGTACCTAAGCTTGAGTAAAGTCTGCAGTACGGATCATTTTCCTTTATTTATATTGGGGTTGGGTATTGTAAAACAAGTATTAAATTAAACTAATAAGACAAGATGATGACCCTAAGATCATGGCTAAGTTGATGCACGATGAATTCTAAGATGCACGATGATTGTCAGTGAATAAAAACTATTGTTCTATTTATTTTATTTTAATACTTATTTTATTTTACTCTTATTAGAGGATTATATTATCAATTTCAATTTAAACCCTATAATTATATGTAAGTTTAAAAACTATCATAAATTTAATATACTTGCTATATTATTATTGTTATTGTTATTATTATTTTCTATAGTATTTATTATTAAATATCTTTAAATATATATATATATATATGGTGAAATAAATTGTGGGTCCTAAATTAGTCCTGTCATTGTGGGTGTTTTGAGAGATTCGTTATTTATTAGTCATGTGACTGATGTAGAGTTGACAGAGACTAGTATTTGGAGGATGAGTGAAGGGCCTGTGAGTGTTCTAAGATGTTTATCACAAAACCTGAAACCTGACTACATGTGACTCACGAGGAGTATCAGAGGGCTAAAATATATTTAATTCGTAAATATTCCTTTGTGTCCGCACATGTAGTTAAGTTTCTCCATCCGTGAATCCAAGAAAAGTACAACATCTATTGCATAATGATGCGAGTGAGCTTTTTTTGTATTTAGGTGGACGCACATTGAACTAAGGTCGGTCACTAAGGGGTCGTCGACCCCTTCTTTAAAAGCTCATCCACCAAGAAGCCATGGCTAGCAACTGGTCCATGGCCCTCTTCATCCCACCATTTCGTTCCATCGAAGCACATAGACGAGGTGAGGAGCGTGTTTTAACGGCTACTTGTATTTTTATTTTTATTTTTTCAAATGGCTAGTGATTTAAAAAAAAACCCTCCACTATAAAAACCAACTTCTATTCAACCATTCTCATCTCATTCACTTTTTTTCACTTATAAAAATTTATACAAAACAACACAGACTCTATACATTTTCAATAAATATGTCGAGTTCCGACGAAGATTCAGTTTCATATATTCGTAAGTATACAATAGATGTCGAAATGTTAAACACTTTCGTTACTTTCCTAGAAGATGAAGAAGAAGAAGCAGAGAGCTCAATAATGGCAAACATACCAAGAATGCCAAGAAGAACCATACCCAGAAATCATGTGGAAGCCGCCACACGTTTATATAATCATTACTTTGCCCCGCAACCCGTTTACCATGCCGATTATTTTAGAAGGCATTTTTGAATGCCCAAAGAAATGTTTCTTCGTATAGTGAAAGATACATTCCTTTAACGCCATACAACCATTACCAAAACACTTTGCATTCTTCCACAACGCTCCAACCGACGTTGTGGGTCGCCCGACGTTAAATATTTTTCAAAAATGTACTTCCGCTATATGCCAACTGGCTTATGTTTTACTGCCGACCAGTTAGATGAATACCTCGAAATGGGTGCCCAAACGTCTGCCGATTCGTTGAACTGCTTCTGCAAATGTGTTGTTCAGTTATATCACTCGGAGTTCTTAAGAAAACCGCCACAAGAAGATGTTAATCGCGTGGCCGTTAAACACGAGGCGGTGCATGGTTTTCCGGGTATGCTTGAAAGCGTTGATTGTATGCATTAGGCTTGGAGAAACTGCCGAACGGCATGGCAAGGCCGGTACACTCGTGGTAACAAAGCACATCCGACGATTATGCTTGAAGCGGTTGCTTCATATGATTTGTGGATTTGGCATGCTTATTTTGGACCCGCTGGTTTGAACAACGACATCAACGTCCTTAATGAATCTGACTTATTCGACTAGCTTCTCCAAGATAAAGCTCCCACGGTAAATTTCACCGCTAATGGCCAAGAGTTTACAAAGGGTTAGTAACTGGCTGACGGTATCTATCCATAATGGGATACACTTGTCAAGTCTTTCAAGTATTACCAGTAAATCCAAACACTTCCAAGAGTCAGCAAGAAAAGACGTGGAGCGTGCTTTTGGGGTACTTCAAGGCCGATGGAGAATCCTTCGACAAGGTGCCCGTCCATTAAGTATTAACAAAATTAAACGCATCATGTACTCATGTGTGTTGTTGCACAACATGATCGTTGAATATAACGGGCGTGCACTCAGTCCTTTCGATCTGGAGCTAATTCCGATATGCCGCCAGAGCGTTGTTGGGACACACGTGTTGACCTTCACTTACGTATGACAGGGGGGTTACGTGATAGGGCGACACACAACCGTCTAAAAGGTGCCCTGGTCGAGCACATTTGGAACTTGCCGGAAAACCAACGTGTTTTTTTTTTGAATTTTTTTTAATTAATAAATGTAATCTGTTGTTTTTTTTTTTTTATAATAATTGTAATGTGTTTTTTTTTTTTATAAATATAATGTGTTGTTTTTTATTGGGTCAATTGCATATATACCCAAAAACAACATCTAAACTACAAATTTAAATAACAAATATATCCAATATTTTCTTTTAAATACACACATTTACCCATTTATATCTATTTCATCAAACAAATTTTATCTCAAGACCAATATACCCTTCTCCAAGTAAACACTTCTTTTTCACTAACAATCAAAAACTCACGGACCTAAAACTCTAGTTATTCAGTAACTACAATCAAAATTACTTCTAATAATATCTGCAAGTCAAACACAACAATCGATTCAATCAAATTCTAAATCATTTAATTCCCTTCAATCTCATCATCGTCATAACCGAGTTCTATAACATATATATGTTTTATATATACATATAACCTATCAATCTCTCGTTTGACCTTCAACAATAATCATATAATCCTCCACCTTCGGTTTCTCAATATCCGGCACCTTCACCTACGACCCCGATGCTCCTCCGTGTAATACCTGGGCGGCTAGAGAGACGGCGGCCGGATCTGGGTGGTGAGAAAAAAGATAGATTTGTGATTAAGGTAGTATAGATGAATGTATGTATGAATCTATATATGGGTGATGATATACGCATCTATGATTTCAATGGACATATTTCTTTGTATATATGAATATAAAGAGAGGTCTGTGTTTTTATGTATATATGTTTTGAAGAAATTAAAGGGTATAATTGTCTACCTCATACTAAAAAGTAAGATAGGGTATATTTGTTATTTAAATTTTTAGTTGGGGATATTTGTAATTTAGATGTTGTTTTTGGGTATATATGCAATTTTCTCTTTTTTATTTTATTAAATGTAATATGTTTTTCTTTTAAATATAAAATAAAATAAATAGAAGTTGTGGAAGAGGTGTAGAAGAGGTATGAAAGAGGGGTTATAGGGAGTGAGTGTGGAAGTGGTTGATGAAGAGAGAGAAAAACTGATGTGACAGTGTGGAAGAGCTCCCCTTAGGGAGAGGCCTAAAGGTCTGTTTAGTTCACGGAATGTTTTTAAAAGATTTATAATTCATGAAAGAAATTGAAATTTCACGGAATTAGAATTGAAATTTGTTATTTTGACAATAGTATTTGGTTCAAAAATGTATCAACGGAATTGGATTGTATATTTTGATAAAATGACTTTATTGCCATTGCTAATTAGTATATATCCTAAAACCCCTGCAGCGGGTTCCCGGGTTGCGTGCCAGTATTTTTTGTTATTTACTACTTTTGTTTATATATAACGTACGTATAGAAAAAATTAACAAGAACTTACTTTGGTCAGTTGGTTGAAGGTTGTGTCTTTGACTTTGAAGTTATCGGGTCGAAACATATGCTGCTACTACTCTTTTTACTTACATATCTCATTTATTTTTTACGAAGCATATACTGCTGCTACTCTTTTTACTTACATATTTCATTTACTTTTTTACCTTTTTATAATTCTCTTTTGTGACCTTTTGTATATGACATATATATAATTGATTATTTTCTAAACATCTCTTATCAAATACATATATATCTACTTAATTTTAATTCTTATCATATACATGTAATTTTCAATATTATTTTATTAACTTCATCAATTTTATATATTTATACAATTATTTAAAAAGATTTTTTCAGTCTCAAAAATACAAGTACGCTTAAGGATAATTATATAAGAAATGCTAATTAAAGATGTCGATACCAAATTTTACATGTTATTGCATACAATGAGCGAAATGTTTCTCGGACTAACGTTCGAGTGACTCATCTCGTTATTTTATCTATTTTTCATGCCTATCAGCCTATGCATATCAAAAAGATAAGTGATTATAGGCACTTAACAAAGACAAAAAACATCACCATTACCGATCTCACTTGTTTCTCGTTTCACCTTCAACATAATTTCAACTTTCTTACAAAATTGGAATTCAATCATTTCTCAAAAACAATAATACTTCCATTTTTATCATTTCAATCAATCATCCCTTTCAAATCATGGATCTGGTAATCATTTCCATTGGAGATGCGGATGCACTTTTTTAAATTGAGCCACCTTCCTATTTTTCCTCCTTGGCTTGTAGCTAGATCTCTCTTCTTCTCCATCTTTATCTCTTCTAGATCTCTGTGTTTCTTGAGATTCACTGTTGTTCCACGGAGAGCTGTTGAGGGTGGTGCCGCCGTGAATATAATGAGATGGTGACGATGGTGTGAGGTCCCCGGAGGATGCGAGTGGTGATGGAAGCGCCACGGTAAAAATGGTAACGGAAGTCAAAGTGGTGGGGAAGTCCAGTGTTGCCCGGTAATGATGAAAGGAAAGGATGGGTGTTTTGGTCAATATTCTGAATTCCAAAGGAATTCTTAACTTTGCATGGTATATATGAAGGAATCTTAAATTCTGTATTTAGAGAAATTTGTAGTAATGTTTAACATTCAAATTCCATTCATAATCTAACCAAACAAAATAAGGAATGGAGTTTGAATTCTAATTCCATTGAATTCCTATAAATTCTAGGTAACCAAACAGCCCCTAAGGGTATGCAAATGCATACCCTTTCTAGCTTCTTGTCAATAGGAAAATTTGAAAGTTCTATGATTTCTATTGGATGAGATACAAATAATGCATATTCTCAATAAAAACAACCACTAGGATAAACCCAGTGGCCAGGGGTATTTCACTAAACCTGCTATGCAGGGCCCCAAGTGAGTTTACTCCAAGGTCTCGAATTCGAGCTTTGGTATGTTCTCCTCGACGGTATTTTTCAATTAAGGAAGTGATATAATGAGAAAGACTATTTAAGATCCGTATAGTGCGGGAGCTTTTCGTTGTGCGATTAACACACATCATACACTATTCATTTGTCAAAAAAATACCCAGAATATCTATTCGTATTAAATATAGATAATATCTTAATGTACACTTATTTTCCACTATCATAGTAAGGATTTTAATTCCTAATGATACTCTCACAATTTAAAATATAAAACTCCATATATATCAAATTTTAACGTTGATTATAAACAAATATATATTAGACTTATTCATAGATCGTTATTTATACTAAGTTATAAAGTATTTATTTCTTTTCATTGTTTTCAACTAAATTGTTGATAATTCTAAAATGTCCCTCACTTTTTATTAATTATTTTAAAGATCCTCCTTTGAAATATTTACCTATAATACTATAACTTAATTTACAACATTTATCTTTAACTCTTAAATAACTATAATATACCCTCTTTTAAACTAGTTACTTTCCCATTAATAACTTCACGCTACAATCGTCACCACCATCGTCGCAACCACCGCGACCACCACCATCATCGTCACCACTATCGCTGTCACTACAAAGCCGCATCGCGCGGGTATATGGTTAGTTATATATAAATTAGGAAGAAGATAGAAATACGAATCATAACAAAAACATGAATAAAAAAAATTAAATAAAAATATCAATACTTATTGACATACTTGTAAAAAAAAAAATTAAGGCCAAAAGTGCATATCCTAACATTAATTTCTACATCCACCACTGTTTAGGTCTAATATCATGCGATTGAAGATGCTTGACTGAATTGACTTTATACTTGAGCTATAGCCTATGGGATTCGTTAGTAGGGCTGTAAACGGTTTAGTTTGGTTCGGTTAACTAAAAATTTTAAACCATTTTTCGGGTTTCGGTTCGGTTCGGTTAGTTAAAAATTTTGAACCGTTAATTTCGGTTACCCGAAATCGGTTACCTGAAAAGGTCGGTTAATTTCGGTTTTATTTTCGGTTAACCATTTATTAAAGTTATGGTAAGATAAAGTTTAAGTTTTCAATTATAATAATCAATTTACATTGTATTAATTATTAATTTTTCTATGTATAATAGTTATTTAACTAAATTAATATTTTGTTTTATAAATAAATATACATTACATCTAATTTTGAATTACTCTTTTCTAACGTTATATTTATGCAATGCAAGTTTCTATTTAAGAGTATCATGATTTACTACTTCATAAGATATTGGACTTTTTACGTCTTTTTTTTTTCTTTTAAGGCCCATTATTAGAAATTGTATTGGACTTTTCAAATTTCAACCCGTTTGTCTTTTAAGGCCCATTATTTAATAGGAGAGATAGTGTCCGCGTTGCGATGGTGAGATGGTGAACGTGATAGGTCAAGTTATAGAGTATGATAGCCAAATGCCTTAGTCGTACGGGCTCTGCATCGGATTTAAAAATTCATTGAAAGTATATCGAATGACATCTCTAACGAAAGAGCATGAAATTTTAAGAACACCCATACAATTTTTATAATTTATCGATATACGGTTTTTGAGATAAAAGATTTTAAATGAATTAGAAGAATAAAATGATTTATGGATGAGAGAAAAAAAAATGAGTGGTTGAGATTTGAAGACAGAGAAAAAATGAATGGTTGAGATTTAAGGTTATTATAGGTATATTAGGTAGATATGTTTAAATTAGTGAATAAAGAATAGGGGTATTTTGGATAGTTCAAATTATTTTTTCTTATATAAAAAAAAAACTTTATAAGATAATATTAGATAGTCATGTAAATATGAGGGTTGATATATGAAAAATCATTCTCTCTCCTTATTTATAAGAAAACTTGTGTGCTAATGTAAAATTAACCTAACTATTTTGGTTATATGTTAGTATGAAATTATATATATATATATATATATGGCTCTCACAACAGTGAGAAAAAAATAAAGCTTTTATGTAATCTCAGCCACTTAAATTCAATTAAAGAAATGATCTCAACCATTTAAATAAAAAGTCAACTTTTAAACAGGTCAAATAGGTCTCTATTTTATCTCACACACATTCAGACACCCGAATAAACAAATGGAGATTATCTATAATCAATATTTTCTCCTCTCAGACACATTCAAACACCCTTTCAAGAACCCCCACCTCGACGGTAGTCACCAAAGGTAACCAAATCCTCTATAATTTGTGTTCTCTTCCAATCTCCCAACCTAAACAAAACCCTAAAAACATCGATCGCCATCTTCTTTAATTATCTTTTCGTTGGTTGTAAATATGTCGTCTAACATTGCCAACCTCCACCAACCAGGTCTCTGCCTCCATCGTCTTTGTATTCACCACTACAACCACTGTCTTTTTTTCATTGGAAACCATCTCCATGTTCCATTCTCTCCATAGTTTTTTCGGGATACATCAACGATGGAGGATATTCATGTATTATCAATTTTATATTTTATTTTACACTAATTTAATTTATTTATTTGTAGGGTACTCTATTAGTTATGTATTTTCTGATGTAACTTGATGAATAGGTTTAATGGGTTGTTTTTATTTTCAGCATTGTGATACAAATACTTGAGTCGAATAAAAAAGGGCAAATAGTTGAGCCAGTGAACACAAAGGTGTATTTAACTGGATTGTGTTGATAACATTCATACTTTTTAATTTTTTTGAACCGCCTTACTTTTGTTTTAACATATGTTCTTGATCTATGTGTTTCAAGGTTTTACGCGATCACTTGATGAATAGCGTATAATGGGT
This sequence comes from Erigeron canadensis, assembly GCF_010389155.1. Taxonomy (NCBI): domain Eukaryota; kingdom Viridiplantae; phylum Streptophyta; class Magnoliopsida; order Asterales; family Asteraceae; genus Erigeron; species Erigeron canadensis. The sequence goes on from NC_057763.1 coordinate 7,796,970, forward strand.
TCTTTTTATTACAAGGTTTTATCTTTGTTTAAAACCTTTAAGTTGATGCAAGCTAAGTTGGATTTCGTTTACTCGGGAAATTTTTGGCAGGTTTGATCGGGTAATAGACATTGGCCTGCATGATGAAGTTGGATATGTTGAGGTTATTCGTATTGGCACCAAGTACATTTAGGTATGAAACTTCCAATGAAAATACTAGCCCTTCCTGTATTGTTTTCTATTCCCTCATACAAACCCCCTTACATACAACTTAATATATCTTTTGTTAGTTAAACGCAGATGCACTAATCCAAATTTTGTGCAGTATACAAGAAGCCAAAAGACTTGTATATAGTTTCTTAACTTCTTTTATATGTAAATAAGAGCAGGGACTTGGATGTGGATAAGAAAGAGGGGCTGATAGTAGAATTTTTTTGTGGAATAGTGAACAAATTATACATGGTATGCAACATCATTTGTATAGGTATACCTCTATATAGTTATGTATTGTTTATGTTTATTTACAAAAATAAAATTTGTCTTGGTTCGTCATGCTGTTGCTTAGAGGTGGGAAAATGGGCTAGCCGGTAGTTTTGGCAATGGGTCAAAACTGGTTAATTTTATAAACTTGGGTCAATAACCAATCGAAACCATACATTTTACAAGTATATGTGGAAAAGGGGGATGGTCAGACAATGACTTCATTTTTGTTGATTGTATATGTGTATCATAAATGAAGTTTAACTCTGACATGGATTGGTGAAATTGTCTGCCACACGTAAACTTGAAATGGGAAGGACATAAAACAAGTCTTGAAATCTATTATAAGTTTACCTCTAAAATATATATTATTTTCTTGGTTCCACTTCATATTCGTAAATATTGTATATCTACATATCTCAAGTCCAACAACTTTATGTGGACTGAGCGTCTATATCTCAGGTCAAGAGTACGTTCTCCTACTCACATAAGTAATAGTCTCAAGCATATACCTAAACTCCTTTTAACAGGTTTTATGATCTATGTTGTGCAGGGAGACCCAAAGTACCCGAAGAAGAATCTGGTGTCAACAGAGAATTAAAGGATAAAAAAAAAGGTGTCTTTTTGTATGGCCCAGGTAGAGCCAAAACTCCTTTTGTGCAATTTATAAAATAGATTATGACAAAAAATGATTTACGAAGGTTATAAAACTTTAGTAAGCATCTCTTTTTGATTAAAATGAATGGACGTTTTCTTTTTTACAACCCAGCCACCGTAGTAATAATATTTAGGTCTGGTCGTAAGTTGCCACTTGTGTTCAAGATTTTCTAGAGTCATATTCTTTATTCAGATTTCATCAGTAATCATCCATGAGCTCATATGTGTGTTTTTCAGTATTTATTTTCTTACCATTATAGTGAAGCAATCATTGACTCTTTTGCCATATTTGAAATGCTTTTTGGGAGTGAGCTAATTAAGACTACCATTTGCCAGTTGACTTAGGGATGGGGAGCTATTTGATGCTAAAAAAAGTTGCAATAAAAGCTGAGGGTATGTGTGTTTCTCATTAAAAATACCCAATGTCTTCTCAACTTATCTGGTCACACCTGCTTAAAAAGAATGTTAGTTATCATCCGGGTAGTACACATGCAGTGGTTGGCTAAATATATCAAGTTCTAACTGGCTATGTAACTTTGATATTACAGATTGTGCAGAAGGAAAGAGAAGAGAAGTTAATCGAATTACTCATTTGCATGAATATGTTAAAGGGAACAAAGAGGAGTTCACCCGTTATCCTGAAAGCTGGAGCACCAAAGCTCTCCAATGCAAGTGATATACACTTCTTTGAGTCAATCATTTGATAAGTGTTCCCTTTTATTATAATCACATCATCAAAAATAGCTACGGAGGCATCTTCCTAATGGTAAGATATGCTATCTTTTGCAGTTTATGGTGTCGATATGTTAAACACTATTGGATATGTAGATTGACTCCAAGCAGCAAAAGTATATATTTGGGCGTACCATTTAGTGCTGGGTGGTCTAGAAATAAAGGACATTATACTATGCCAATTTGTCACGTTTATTAGTTTACCCCTCTCTCTCTCTCTCTCTCTCTCTCTCTCTCTCTCTCTATCTTTCAAGTTTCAACTATCTTATTTTTGGATTCGTAGTGTTTTATGTTACGTCCAATAAACGAAAGTTGGATATTTGTACTTTTCTGATAAATAAAAACACTTTGTGTGTTTGGTAGTATAAGTTTATTGTGTTTAACCCGATCAACGACCGGGTATAGATCTAGTTATGGTGATTATTGGCGTAATTTGTTTTGAAATCAATTGTATTTAGACGAATTATATATATATATATATATATATATTGTTGGTAGAGCTAAGAGAAAAAAATAAAAATAACTCTTAACCATTTAAATTCAAAGTTAAATTAATCTTGGCCATTGAAACTAAATAGTTAGATATGGAAACTAATTTATTCTATTTAATTCTATGCATTAATTTTTATTCATAAGCTAAACAACACTTTTATATGTCAATACAAAATTAATATATGAACTCCATTATATTAAACGTAGTAATGATGCCCCATCAAAATAATACCGTTAACCTGTCAATAAAGAAATCACAATACAATTCCTAAATTTGTAAACATGTCTAAAGTAAGTATGGTTATCGCCTTTTATGTAGGATAATATTTATTCGTTAATCTAATTCACTTATATATTATTAAATATAATAAAATAATAAATTATTAATAATTCATGTGTATCTTCTTATATTTATCTAGGTAGACCGTACTAATCTATTATATTATTTATATAAAAATAATACTTATCTATATTTAATATATAGATATAGATATAGGTAATCGGAAAAAAATAATTAAATAATATAATATTTATCTTTTATGAGTTTATTTTATACCACCTATCTTTATGAGTTTATCATGGATATGTAGGTGGTCGGCATTATTTTTTATAATAGTACTAGCTAATAAACCCGAGTTCAATCCGAGTATTTTAATTAAAACCAAAAATTATAAAGATATAAAGATAAATATATGTATTTTTTGTTATTGATATTTTATAATTTGGTTTGAATATACTAAATTAACTAACATAATTTTTATATATAAGTACTTATTGCATTAATAAAGTATAAAAAGTCATTTTTAAAATAGAAATTTAAAATAAGCATTTAATGGACTATTTATCTTTAAAAATGTTGAATAGTAAATATGACATCATAAATAAATTAAAGTCTTTTGTAAAAAAATATAGACATGCCAGATAATATTTTTTCTAAAAATAATTTTAGAAGACAATTATTTTTTATTATATCTTGAGATTTTAATATTTATTTATATAAAAAAAAGTCAATGAAAGTCAAAATTAAAATTTATAAAAGTTAAGAGTTATAATTGGCTAATAAGTTATTAGAACCGTGCTTTAGTATGATAACAGATTTGTTTTACTTTAATATTTGTTTTATTTTACCTAAAACCTGTAATGTAATTAAATGTTTGTTTATCATTTAATTATAAACATAATCTACAACTTAAAAAATAAAAATAAATATAAAATATAAACATATATACATAGAACACCATATCAGCCTACTACTACTACTACTACTACTACTACTACTCATAAACTATAATTATATCGGGTTCAGATTAATAGGTACGGGTTGACGGGTTGAAAATACCCAACCCCAACTCGGCCTAACGTCACAATCAACTTGAAGAGCTCCACCAAAACCTACTAACTCGTCAACCCAAATCCTACCACCAACCAGAATTATTCAAATTTGTGGGTTAAATGATATGGTGAATTGATTTCAGGTGATATGGTTCATGGTTGGTGGACTGATTTCACGTAAATTGGTTGTGGGTTGTCAGATCAAATGAGTTAGTGGATCGTTCTACTAAGATTTTTTTATATGAATTTAAAATACTTTTTGGTTGACGGGTTAACCTATTTACCCAAAAGTTCAACCCGACCCCGACAATAAGAAAAATCAAATTGGCAGGTTACCGGGTCAAAACTTCACAACCCTAACCCAGTTTTTCTGGGTCACTTTGAAGTCGAATTTCGGGTAATGTCGATGATATATAAAACCTACTCTATATATGTTATACAAAAAAATGTACAAGATTCGATATCTTAATATTATGTCCGATTTCCATAACAAACTCCATTTTGATATAAAACTATATCTTTCGGGATGTGTGATACATGTATTGTATAAGTTTTAGATAATCCGGTCATCGACCGAGTATTAATCTAGTTCCTCTTGGCATTGTCGTGATGAACAAGTTCAGTTGTGCTATTTCATTTATAGTCGACATCACTACATTACATAAGGGTCAAATTATTATAGTATCACACTTGACTTGTTAACGAAAGAACTTGGCGAAAATCCAACTCCATACATTTAACTTTGCTTTTCCACCTAGACATCAAGGTGGGGCTATAAATACCACACAAAAGCACATAACTTTATCCCAATCAACTTACAAATATTGGAACATAACAAACTTATGAAATAAAAAAATCATCCTATTATTCTAGTACGTTATGTCCACTTCTTCTTCAGTTTGTGTAGATGTGTTTGCCATTGGGGAGCATGAGACAAAGCTTGTGGAACCAGAAGAAAGTGTCACTCCAAAACCATTGTTGATATTTACACCATTAGAAGCTGGAGAATATCCAGTATTGATTTTACTACATGGTCATCTTCTTAATAATTCCTTTTATTCCCAGCTTAGTCATCAAATTGCTTCACATGGCTTCGTACTTGTCGTACCCCAGGTTTCTCACGTGACACTCTTTCGCTTCTTTTCTTTCGTTTTTTTCTTTTAAGCAGTCAATCTTTTCTTTCGGTTTTATTTAGTAATCTATCATATAATTAATTTTCTGTGTTTAAAATTCATTCTCACCTATATCAATATACTAAAAATCTACTTCATCCCATTAGCAACATATTGATCTTAATTATTTGGAAAAACGTGTTTCGAATGACAACACCAACTCATCATACAAAAGTGAGGTCACTCAGTATAAACTTAATTAATTGACATCTGGAGGAAAAAACTCCTTAATATGGTAATTTAGACTTGAAATCACATCTATAAAAGGATCCAATTTATACTTTAGAATATGGTGTGGGTGTTTGAGATAATATGGTAAATTGGTAATTTAAACTTTTATATAATAGTATAGAAATGTAGATAATATTATATAGCATATTATCCCCTCTCAAATTAGAAGTTTTATGTAGTTAAATTGTTTCATATCCTCATTCATTTATTTTTTTATATTTGCACTTAATATACCTATTATATTTTTGTTTATTATTATTTATATTTATACTTTTCTTATTTAATTAATCAAACTTCTCTTCTTATATAATTACTTAGTTAACATACGAATTTCATTTATTATAACTTATACTTTAAATATTCTATTTATTAAAAATAATACTGAATTTGTTTAATTTATAGGAACATTGTTTGTGTCATGTAACACTTGATATAAAATATATGAATGGATTGGATTTTTAATATACTTTACGTTCATATAAGTTTTATCAACTAACATATAGTACAAACAAAGTTATATACGGTCAAAGTATTATTTTGTGCGGGTATTATGCTATTTTTTTTTTTTATAGAAATGTATGGTTTAAAATTAACTTCACTATAAAACCACACAGCTACATACTGCCTAAATATTTTGACTAGCGCATCACGCTAGCCCTCATCTATATAATTTTAGATACATGTGGTATGTAAAAAAAGAAAAAGAAATGAAATAAAGAAGAAAAAATGAAATTAAATGAATAAAAAAAAGTGAAAAAAAGGGAAAAAAATGTACAATAGTGAAAAGCTTATTATCGACTTAGTACCGAAATATAACAAATGAAAAAAAAATATGAGTAGTTTTTGTTATTTTTTTTGTTGTAAGTGAAAGAAAAGAAAAGTTTTAAACAATATAAATTAAAATTTTATATTAGTTTACATTTATATCTTTTCTGTATTTTCCGGCTCATTAAGGGTAAAAGGGAGACTGGGGTGGGGTGTGGTTCAGTTGGGTTGGGTTTACCCTTGGGTATATGCTCGGGTAGTATTTAGGTATGACGGTTTTAGGTATGGCGGTCACATCGTCACCATTATTTTGGGTATGCAAATCGAGTGGGAAGATCTAGTAGTGTAGCTCAGAAGGGAGAGAAAAGGAAGGAGACCGACAACATCTTCTTGAAGAAACAAAAAAAAAACAATAGGGAAATGTTATATTTATGAACCTAAAAAATATAATATATATATATATAGGGAAATGATATAGTATATATATATATATATAGAAATGTTATATTAGGAACATAAAAAGTTACAGCAACCCTTAGGAACTTACTTTAAATTAAAATTAGTTACTATGTGATTACTTACACATGTTCATATGACTACATAATTGTTTATAAATGTTCATATAAATATCTATATACATTTGATTATCACCAATCTTATGAAAACATTAATTTACAAACTAATTGCATACCTATATGATTGACTTGCACAAATGTGCTAAAAGCACTATTTGTGCACATGTGATCATATAATTTATTTCTTTAAAAATTATATAATGGATGATAATTCATGTCTTTACATAATTGTAAAATCCAAAATTGCACCTAACTAACTCAAAAGATAAACACCATGTAAATAATAATCAATGATTAAGCTTGATTTAAAAAGTTTCTAAACATTTACACAACTTTTGAAGTTCTTAAAATAACTTTTTAATATATATATATATATACATAGGGGGAAGGGAATATAAGGTTGTTAGGCACCTAAGTTGGGTAAAAAACCTCTCACATACCTTTTTTTAAAACCATAAAAATCATGGGGGCCAAGCATTTATTCAAAATATTAAAATATTGGTATGTGAGGGGGTTTTCACCCAAGTTGGGTGCATAACAGCCCCATATATATATATATATATATGGTATAGATCTTGGAAAAAGGCGTCTTAAGAAAAGAAGGGAGAGAAGATCCTATGGGCCAACCAAAATGCGACATGTGTCAAAATAAAAAAAAAGTGCGGTTGCATAATTGTAAATATATTAAACTTTTGTGAAACACGACTAGCTTGGTTAGCTTGGGTTGGGTCATCTTGGTCAGCTTGGTTAGTTTGGGTTAGGTCAGCTTGGGTTAGGTCAGCTAGGTTGGGTTAGCTTGGGTTGGGTCAGCTTGGTTAGCTTGGGTTGGGTCGGGTTATGCCAGCTTGGGGTTGGGTTGGTTCAGCTTGGGGTTGGGTTGGGTCATCTTGGATGATAGGTTAGCTTGGGGTTGAGTTAGGTCAGCTTGGGGTTGAGTTGGGTCAGCTTGGGTTTGAAGTCAAAATATTTACAGATTTGTCACCGTGTTTTTTTTTAAAAGCCACATGTCAACTTCTGGTTGGTTAGAAAAAAACCTTCTATCCGATTCCTTCTCTCCTTAACCCACTTTCTCATTTGATCTGTATATATATAAAAGATAAAGTTCATGTGAGAACTACTTTGATTGGAAGAACCATGAGAACCTTTAAATTATAACTTGATATTCATAGGTGCTTAGTATATGTGAACATATTTGTTCAAAGATGAACATATCAAATTATATTTAATATTATCTATGTTCATATATGAAAAGTAACCTTACCCTATATATATAAGTCTATTATAAAGCAAATTGGCTTTTTTATTTTATAAAATTCAGTTCTTTTTTTAATATTCCCAAATACCCCTGAATAACCTAGCAAATATATTTAAAATGGTTAATTTTTTAGCCTTATTATTTTTTGCATCTAATCATCAACTTATATTTAGAATGATATCCACGGTTGGATGTCTTATCCCCGCATATCATGAAAGTAACCTAAGTAACTTGTATTACCGTCACGACATCTACGCGTTATAAACCATTGCCGGTGTAATGCTCGAACACCTTTCTAGTATTTATGATATGTATGTATATTTGGTTGAAGAAGATGGCCTTATTTTTATTAATATCCAATTTAAACCTTAAAGTTTTATATTAGTATTGGAAGTTATCCTAAAGTAGTATTTTATTAATTTCCAATTAAAACACTAAAGTATACCAACAACCCTAAAATAAATATATTGTGTATAATTTATTATTATTTATATTTTATCATCAATATTATTTATCATTATTGTTATCCAATAAAAATAATATATATAGAAAATGAAAATATGTGTTGGATGGTGGGGTTTATGTGGATACCAAAAAGGTATATTGGGCTAAAAAGTTCTCATATATTTACCTTTATCTTATTAAGGTACCACTTTCACTAGTTTTGGGTAAGAATTTATGTATTTATTGTAAAAAATGCATAAATTTGACATTAAAGATTTTTATTGGGTGAAGGTGACAAGACATGTTTGGGGTACTCAGATGGAGTGAACGAGGGGTGATTTGTGCCATGTGGTATGTGGTGTGGAAAGTTACACCTCAAAAAATATGGAAATGGGTGGATTTTTAAGAGTGAGGCGACTTGCGCCATATGCCACTTCTGATTCTTTTTTTTTAAAAAAAAAAAAACCTCCATATTATTGTTTAGAAAAAAGACTTACATTTCTATAAATAGAAAAAAGTTAAAATTAGGGGTGTTAATCAAACCGTTAAACCGTCAAAACCGGACCAAACCGGGGTTTATGGATAGGTTTGATCGGATTGGGTTGTTAAAGTCTAATCCGATGGATTATGTTTTGAAAAACTGGGCTCGTTGGTTCAGTTACGGTTTAAAAAAAGAAAAAATCATCATAAACCGGACCGGACCATAAAAGTATATGTGTATATAATTTTTTTATAATATTTAGCCGTTTAAAGGAAAAGGAATAATAATATTTATTTTTTACGATAATGTGTTGGTACTACAATGAATATAATATATTTTATGTAAATATTTTGCTTCGGCCTTCAATGTATTTTTAGAAAATAAACTTTTTCTCTTTAATTAAATTATGTGGGCTCTATATAGATAATATTATATGATGAATGTCTTTTGATTGTTGGCTCAAACATATATTATGTTCTAATAATGTGATAAAAGTTCTAATCTTAAGTGTTCGTTATGACTTTTAGTCACAAATCTTCACATATATACACAAGATTAAATGGAAATAAAAGAAAGGAAAATAAGACTTTGAAACCGCTAAAACGGACTGACTCACATGGTCTGGTCTGGTTCAGTTTGGCAACATACATGGTCTGATTTGGCTTAATATATTTTAAAACCGGAAATGTCGGTTTGGTTTGAGATTTAGTCAAAACCAAACCAAACTGATCAATGAACACCCCTAGTTAAAATACTAAACAGAAAAAATAAAATACTAAACACAAAAGTTGAAATCATTCTATACAATACTAAAATTAAGTCACGGTCAAAACAACGGTACTAATAATCATGTCTTCGAGATCAACTGAATCTTCTGAGGAAGATGGTGATTGAGGATTGATATCCATAATATATATTGTGTAGTATATAGTATATAGAGGAAAGTTAATGTGAGTACGCATGGAAAAAAAAGTACAAAAGTACACTTCACAGCCGTTGGTTCAAAGCTTTGGACGGATCAGATCAAGCATTATTCCTTTTTCTTCCTCCTTCTCAGGCCAACAGCCTGCTTCTTCTCCGACAAGACTGCCGCCGCCAACTACCACCTCCTTCTCCGACGAGACAACCTCCACCAGCCACCATCATCTCCGACCATCCCAACTACGGTGTCGCCACCGGCAGTAAGGGTTTCGCCCATACCGTAGCAAACCGTCACTATCTCTTGGATCGTCGCCCATCAAATCTATATGATTCCCATATGCGTCCCTTCACAACCAGTTTAGAATGGATGAGGGCCACTGGCCCGTACCGTATCCACCCGAAAATGAACCTGATTCTCTCTGGAAAGTCGTCGGAGATGTCGTCGGAGGTGGGGGCGGTGGTTGTTCTTCGGAGAAGGAGGACGAAGGAGGAGGTGTGGCGGTTGTCGGAGAAGGTGGCTGGAGAAGAAGGAAGAAAGTTGTACTTTTTGTACTTTTTTTCCCCTTGTACTCAAAATAACCCACCCATAGTGTGTGTGTATATAATTATAAAGAAAAGATGTTAAAGTTTAGTATATATAGGAAGTGAAAGAAAATAAAATGGAAGTAACTGTTTAGAACATGGGAAAGTGTGTTATTGTTTAGAAATGAGAGTCGGTCAAACGCAATTAAATGAGTGAATCCTCAAGTTCGCCGGACACACAATTCGCTCCTAGGAGCCTGTGTCCCAGGTGAGCTTGAGGGGAAAAGTGTGTGGTACGCCCCTTTCACCTCACCACTCCGTTGAGTCTTAGGGTACAACTCCCTCCCCTAGGTAGTTAGAGGTCTATTTTATAAGTATAGTCTTTTTACATTTGAATAGGAATAAAAATGTCTATACGTATTTCATGTTATCGATATCTTAATTATATCTTTATTATGTCATAATTAGGGTAGTAATAGTAGTTATATTATTGAGTAAATTTACAATAATAAAATAGTACTCGTAATTCATTAAAAAATAATAATATATATCAACCTAATAATCAACTTAAAACCGGAGTCAATCATATGGCCATGAAAATTCATTTGCGACTTCAAGCTACCCGAAAAACGAGCGGTCGTTTTGATACCTAGCTAGGTAGTTGAGGCGTGTGAAAATGGAACTGCGTGATATAATTGTGTCTTAAGGTAACCAAATTTTTCTAAACCGGTCTCAAGCATTTATGAGGCCCAGAATGAAATTAAATAGGACCTCTTCTTTTTTGTGAATAATGTATTGAAAAATAAAATCTTATATACATGAGTCATATGCCCGTGCAATACGTCGACGATGATACTAGAGGCTCGGGGTGGGGGTGATAGCGGCGACGGCGACGGGTGTAAAAGTAATTGATGTTAAAGGAGGTAGTGTAGTTATTTTAAGGATTGAAGGATTTAAGTTGTAAATTATTTCATTAAAAGTATTATAGGTATATTAGGTAAAGATGTTTAAATTAATGAATAAAGAAGATGAGTATTTTAGGTACTTCAATTCCTTAACTGAGATTTAAAAAAAAAAAAATTGCAAACTTTATTATGTTATACATAAGTGTATACAAAATTATAGGACGTTACAGAGTTAATTTTTGGCCTAAAGCATTATTTGGATGGTTAACAGGACATCAATTAGTACACAAAATAATCTGTCCTTGATGAACAAGGTAACAATTTGGAACCAAAGGTCAGAAACCACTCAAGATGGTCCAAGCATTCACCTAGCTGGAGATTTAACAAATTTTGACATCAGTGTATTAGTGTATATGCATATAATCAACGATTTAAACCAATATGTAATCCATTTCTTTTTGGTACCGTGCGATAGTTATATTCAGTAGCAGGATGTGATGCGACTAAAGAGCTGGAGAACGTAACCGACATAACCAACTGGCTACCTGAAGGACTTCAAAAGCTTCTTCCATCTCAAGTAAATGCAAACCTAACAAAGCTAGGACTAGCTGGCCACAGTCGTGGAGGAAAAGTTGCATTTGCCCTTGCACTAAATAAAGTCAAAACCGACTTGAAGTTGAAATTTTCATTATTAATTGGGATTGATCCTGTTGATGGATTGGTTAAGGGAATACAAACAACGCCAAAAGTTCTTACTTACATTCCACATTCATTTAATATTGGCATGCCAGTGATGGTCATTGGTTCGGGTCTTGGGGAAGTACAAAAAAATCCCCTGTTCCCAGCTTGTGCTCCAAAAGGGGTAAACCATGAAGAGTTTTACAACGAGTGTTGTAAACCAGCTTGTTATTTTGTTGCAAAAGATTATGGGCATCTTGATATGCTCGATGATGAGACCAAAGGGATTAAAGGGAAGGCTACTCATTGCTTGTGTAAGAACGGAAAGTCAAGGGAACCCATGAGAAGATTTGTTGGAGGGGTTGTAGTTGCTTTCTTGAAAGCCTATTTTGGAGAGGATTTTAGTTATTTGATTGATATAAAAGATAATGAAGGTAAACCCGTGGAGCTCCAGAAAGTTGATTTTCTGGTCTGAAGTTTTAAATCCGTCATAGTTATTGGAAGCATTTTGACTCTAATATTATAACTTGGAATATCAGCTTTTCTATTGAAATGCTTCTTATAATAATCGTCAAGAAATAGCGTCTCTTATCCTTCAAGAATTTATATACTTCTCTACTAAAGAATGTCTGGTTAATGTGGATTAATATACGAGCATTTTCAATTTGTCTAATAGATCTTCTTAATTAATCAAACATGTTTAAGTTGTGATTCTTGTGTAATATGGAAGACATTGTTTAATGTTAACTTTTAATAAGATTATTATATTGATATAAAAGTCCATAATGCTCATAAGGTTAGCTCAAGAAACTGGAATATTTGAACAATGCTTTGGCAAAAATGTTAATTTTAATTATAACCTTTAATGATGCTCATGAAATTTCACCCATTTTGAGATCTTGGTCAATGGTTGTTACCCGAGCTTAGTTTTATATCTAAATCCGCTAAAGATTTACCTTATAAGAATGTCATAAGAAAATTCATAGGTCACTAAGGCTGCATTCTTAATTTTTATTTTGCATCGTATAGTTTTCCAGAAAAGTTTAGATTTTTTCATCCAAAAATTTTCTGGCCATTTTTGGTTTGATTTGGATAAAAAAAGTTTTATGATTGTCTCCTCAACTAACAGCTCACACACAATCACAAAATTTTCTACATAACATGCTCTCCTCACTCTCTACTCCTTCTTTGATCTTAATCAACAAGTATTAAGGTCTTAATCACAAAAAAATTTCACCAGATTTTCAGCAATGAGTTTTTATTATCACTTTAGCACTACCATCATTTTTATTCATTTGCCATTATTTTCTTGAATTCTTGGAATCCTATTTTGACATCTTCTAATTTATTTTGGGTTATTTGGTTTTGAAAGCATGCTTTCTTTTGGGTGAATATGGTATTGTGTGTATAGATATATTGCTTTCGTGAGCACTCCTATATATATATATAAAGATTATAATCTGTGGACGAGGTAGAAGGGGTGGTTTATCGGCGGCAGGTGGTGGAAGGGGTGCTGGACGTGGCGGGTTTATCCTGTTTAGCTTCTTTTTTCCTTTTAGTTTCTTTTCAACTTGAGAATGGTTTTTTTTAATGTAGTTTTCTATCTTTTTCTCCCTTATCCAATCTTCTCATTTCTTTTCTTTTAAAAAAATTTCGACAATGCAGTGTAAGGTACTTATGTCATTGCTGTTATATTGTTTTATATTGTCATTGATATTCTACGTGTATCTGATACTAATAGGCTGCTGATACTTTTGCTATGAATTAAACAGCTTCAAAGTTTTGTAAATAATACACAATCACAAAATACCAAACTTGTATGTATCGATGTAAATAATAAATTATAATAACTAAAATAAATAAATAAAAGGCCAAAGTACTTTTTTTGTCCCTGTGGTTTTTCGAATAAGAATTTTTCATCATCGCCGTTAACTTTTGGCCAAAATCGTTCCTGTGGTTTGCATTTCATCCATGCCGTTATAACTTTGTCGTTAACCCCCTCACATGCAAGTCACGTGAGGTATTTTCGCCTTTTCATAGAGTTAAATGCAAAAAACGTCCTTGGGTTTATCGATTTTGCATTTTTCGTCCTCGCCATTAACAATTCCAGGAAAGAATTTCAAAAAAAAAAAAAAAACAAAAACAAAAATTACAGTAATTTAATCAAAACAAAACAAAAACCTATATGCCTACATTTGAGGATATGCTCAATCACTTTCAAATACAAACACGTACATACAATACTTTAAATACCGGTAGTATACCCGTAATACCGGTATCGGAAGGTACCCCGCTCAACTATTTCTGATATTTTCGGTATTACCGTTCCGGTACTTCCGGTATTCACATTTTTTATTTTTTGAATTTTTTAAAAAATTATTTTTACAATACTTTAATGTTATTTTTTTTGTAATTTGTGAACTTTCTTGTAATTTGTTATAAAGTAACTTTTTTTTTTTTGAGTGAATTCTAATTATATTTTGACTATTTTCGTTATATTGTAGTAAGTTTTATAACATTTTTTTTAAAAAAATAATAAATTAAATTAGTTGTACCAGCCGATATTAAATTAGATCCCCATATGTAGGTGTATATATATGTTTTTGATTTGAGTTTGTTTTGATTTTTGATTAAATTTTTGTTTGGAAGTTTGTTAAATTCAAGGATGACAAAATGACAAACCATAAGGACGAATTTTGCACTTATATAACCTTAGGAACAAATGGGTAAAAATACATATATGCCCCTCACGTGCAAGGCACGTGAGGGGTTTAATGGATCCAAGCACGAAATGCAAACCACTAGGACGATTTTAGCCAAAAATTAACGGCGAGGATGTAAAGTACTTATTCAAAAAACCACATGGACGAAAAAAGTACTTTGGCCTAAATAAAATGTCATTTTCCGATTTTCTTTTTTATGACATTAGTTACAAATTATCAATATATTATTGATTTAATTTGAAAAAAATATATAAAGATAATATTGTATTTTCAATTTTTGTAAATATAAAATTTTGATTAACAAATGACATATATGTAAATGATAAAATAAGTATATAAGAAAAATTAAAATTGTGAAAAACAAATACATCGATAAAATGTAGGAATTTGAAACGAAACTTTATATTTAGTAAAATAATTTGTCTTATTAAAAAAAATATAAAGTAAAATATTTTTTATTATTATTCTTTTTTCTGCAAGTTTGAGAATTTGTCAGTGTTAAGTTAAATCTTACACAATAGATAATATTTATCATTTACTGCTTTTATAATTTGCATTTTCATTTTACTATAATAATTCGATATAATGAATACTATCTTTTGTTCCTATATAAAGTTCTCATAAAAATTAGATTTCATTCATTATCACGTTCTCATTCTACCTTTCAAAAAATTACAAAGAAGTGTTTACCTTTATTTGATACAAAAAATAAATAATAAATAAAGTTTTATATCTTCAAATAATACCTGTAATTTTTTAATAAGTTAATAATGATATGAAACAAAAAAAGTTATAATAACAATAATACAAATCAGAGAATAATATAATGGAATACATACATATATTAAATGCTGAAATCATGGTTGAAAATATGATTAATATAAATCTGATATAATTAATCAGTGTCCATTCAAAGAATTTCTTGTATATTAAATAATAAATATATCAAATAAAGTATAAGTTGGATGTGTTAATTTTCTAAGGAGGATGAGGAATTAATAACGAATGAACCTACTTGTAAAAAGTTGAGAATAGATAAATCCAGAATTAATTGAGCATCACTAAGCTAGTAATAAGATCACTTTACAAACACATGCAAAATCAACGATTTTTTCTCTGACATATGATAATCTCGAAAGAGCATATTTAATGGTGAAAAGACCCATTGGAATTATGAGAACACTTGAAAGAAAGATCAGAACCACAATTACATGCATGATACTTTGAACTCATTCAAAGCGAAAGAATTATATGTCATTGATTAGTAACACATATAGTTCGGATTGAATTAGGAACATGATGTTCTTTTATGATTTCTTTGAACATATTAAAAGCATAAATAACTACAAGTTAGTGAATAAACTACTACAAGCAGTTCATATTTAATAAAGAACATGAAGTTTTGATGATTTTTTTTATGGATGCAAAGTAAATAACGATAAGTTATTGATTACACTACCCATGTATTTATTATTTGGTAAAGAACTTGAAGTTCTTGTAAGATTCTTTGATCACATTCAAATCAAAAAATAGTTGTAGGTGAAAGTCCATCGGGTCTACTTCTCTTATAGAACCGAGATTGACTTAAGGATATATCGAGGTGCGGAATTCCTCGAGATAACCCACGGTTTTTATATCTACCTTTTATGATATATATATATATATATATATCTTTTGTGTATTTTAGGTTTAAGTTAAAACGAATAGATTATGGCTTAAAATGGTGAATGAGTTAAGTTACAACGTTTGATGGTTCGTGGTAAAGACAAGACATGAAGCAAAAGATCAAATGGGCAAGGAAAAAAATAACTAATAACACTTCTTGTTGACTTGACTTTGCACATCAGGAAGGTCATGATGTTATTTGAAAAATTTTATCCGGTATTTATTTATTTATTTATTTGGGCCGTGCACTCACCAGCCCACAACTCTTGTTCTTTCATGCTAGGCGAACCCATCTCAATTGTGTTTTATGTAATCCTTACGTGAGCATCAAGAATTTCAAAGACTATATATATTTTATTTATTAAGTTTTGATGGGGAGCCTATCATTATCATTCAACATATATTTTTGGGGGGCTGCGGACGAAAAGAAGAGACGAACAATTAAACGCAGCAAGTTCAAGCAGATGGAACGAGTATTTGTCTCACCAAATATAATGTTTGGCTAAGGTTTTTGTTCTCATATGCACATGCATCACATGCATGAATGTGTGCCAAGGTACAATATTATATAACCGGACAGTTCACCAATGTTGCTTTAGAACCATGAACCTTATAGACCTCAACATTTACATCCTCAAATATTGGTCAGTCTCTGAATTGGGTGTGCAGTGCAAGCGCATTTATGACCAAATGACCATCTAGAATGCTAACTGGGAACGTTAAAACACTTTTATCTTTTTAAGATCAATCATTGGTTTGAGGTGTTTGTCAAAAACTTTAACCTGCAAAGAAAGAAAATTTCTCGTTGGGCTTCTATGCAATTGAATAATGTAATCAATGCAGTTGGACATGGCAAGACAGGAAGATCAGGTAGCTGAACGAAACAAGTTCAGATTGAAAGGGGTCATTTTTGAGTATGGATGGAAACACTTCTTTGTCCTTGTTAAAGAACAAACCAACAGATACTTGTTACATTTAATATGATTAACAAAACCATACTGTGACGGTAATAATTTATATTTATACGTTTGTATAAATAAACCAATTTAGGAGGCAATATGTTTCAAAAACACACTTCAAGCGACCTCCAAACGTTTTTCTATTAAACCCTCTCATATTTTAGCAATTTTAATCCGAACCATTTTAAATTTAGCAAGGACATAAACTGAAATGTTTATACGTGAACGAGTCAAAAAAAAATATCACCTGTACAAACAATTATAAAAAATGCCCCCCAATATAAAGCAATGTAGGATGGTAATATGTTTCAAAACACACTTCCAGCGACCTCCGAACATTTTTCTCATCTAACCCGCTCATTTTTTAGCAATTCTGATCTGACCCTTTTAAATTTAGAAAAGAAAAAAAATAAACTGGCCCATTTATGAGTAAACGGGTGAAAATACCAAGGAATTATCAATATTGCCACCTCCACAGAATAACGCACATACAGAAGCAAAGAGTGGGGAGAGAGAATTTTAGCACCTAATGAATACATCTACAAATGCTTAGCTCTCCAGTCAACAGCATCATCACTGTCGTCATCACTCGATGACTCATCAAGGCTACGTTCGTTCTCCACCACTTGCACAACTTTTCCGCGCTTGCCTGATCTGGTGGCCTTGAGCTCCATTTTCTTCCTCTTCAACATTTCCACTCTCTCCCTGCAAGACCTGCAATAAGTTGCATGTCAGGCACTCTAGATCTATAAAAGATTTCCATTTTTCTCCATACTAAGAACTACTTACTTTTGCTCCACAGTTTCTGCCTCCTCAATCATCTCAGCTGCATCATACTACATCATGATCATCAAAAAGCATTAGAATAGCTTCGTGTAATTTACAGCAGCAGATCCTAGTCATAGATAAAGGTCGAAGAATGGGCAGTTGATCAGTTGGTATCAAGTGAAAACATTCTGCATCAGTGGTTTACCAAAAATACATCATCCAATTTTTTTAAACAAGTTGTGCAAGGATACGATTAGCAAGAATACGTTTTTATAATAACAATCAAGAATTTTTAAAAAAGTTAATTATAGGTTGTATGCTTCATATCTAAACATTGAATTGTTCCCTTGTTAACTACGCTTTTGTTTACCCATTTGACCTGTTAAAAATAAAACATAACGCTCATCAACCCGTTCATTAGCAAATGGGTCACAATTGAGAACTGACATAACAAAATATGATACAAATTAGAGTTAATTACTGAAATGGTACCTTACGTTTGCGCCATATTACTAGTTTCATACCTTTCCTTTCGAAATTATGCTGATCATACCCAACGTATGCAAATCTCCACTCGGACCATACTGGAGGCTAACGCCGTCAGTTGGCCGTTAAAACCTCCCCCACGTGACTCACGTGAGGGAATATGTAATATCACGTTTTTAAATTACTGAAATGGTACCTAACGTTTGCACGATATTGTTGGTTTCATACCTATATGTTTCTTAATTACTTAAATGGTACCTAATGTTTAGTTATTAATTTATTTATTTATTTATTTTAATTTGTTTTATTTTTCTTTTATAAAAATTCTCCAAAACTTGTTACAATTTAATGAAAATAGTCAGAATACACTTATAATCCACTCAAAAATAATACCAAATAGCTATTTCATAACAAAATATAAGTTTTAAAGTTCACGAATAACCAAAAATAGCAATATAGTATCATAAAACAATTTTTAAAAAATTTGCGAGGAAATTTTTTTTTTTAAAAAAAATTCCGGAAATACCACAATGGTAATACCAGAAATACAAGTCAGTATTTATTGCGACACGAAGCTTAAAGCAATGCTTTAAATACCGGTAAATACCGGCTGATATTTCTGGTATTCCTGGATAATTCTGGTATTACCGTTGCGGTATTTCTGAAATTTTTAAAAAAGAAAATTTTATTTTTTTTAAAATTATTTTTATGATACTTTATTACTATTTTTGGTTATTCGTGAACTTTAAAACTTATATTTTGTTATGAAATAACTATTTGGTATTATTTTTTAGTGGATTATAGGTGCATTTTGACTATTTTCATTAAGTTATAACAAGTTTTGGAGAATTTTTATAAAAGAAAAATAAAACAAATTAAAATAAATATAAAAAAATTAATAACTAAACGTTATGTACCATTTAAGTAATTAAGAAACATATAGGTATGAAACCAGCAATATCATGCAAACGTTAGGTACCATTTCAGTAATTAGGAAACGCGATATTACATATTTATCCCTCACGTGCAAGTCACGTGGGGGAGGTTTTAACGGCCAGCTGAAGGCGTTAGCCTCCAGTATGGTCCGAGTGGAGATTTGCATACGTTGGGTATGATCAGCGTAATTTCGAAAGGAAAGGTATGAAACCAGTAATATGGCGCAAACGTGAGGTACCATTTCAGTAATTAACTCTACAAATTATGAAGATATTAATCCAAACCTCTTCTTCTTCCATTCGGTTGTCCACCTCCTTCAAATCTTCTTGGATCAACTTCTCGAACTCTTTGTACTCGTCTCTGGTCAGATATTTCATGATTAAGTTTTAGGTGATTCATAAAATTGAACACAAACTTACAACTTAATTCCCTTTTATAATAGTTCTAACAACCAAGCATAGAATTTAAATTTAGTTAATCAAAAGAATAAATATCAACTAAAAGTTACTAAAAACTTAGAGTGCAACTATGGCACAAAAAATAAAATAAATTATGCTAATAGAGTCAAGGCCTACAATGTAAAGCTTATTTCTAATATTTGCCTAATGTATGATCTAGAGGTGACAAATATCGTATATATGGTTTACATATATGATGATGATCAGGACATTAACAAAAAATGAGGTAGCGCAACAGGGTTTTAACTCTAAAAGATTAAAACTATTTGACAGACAAAGGTAGTGAAAAACCCTAAAAGAGATCTATTAATATCAAATAGTGTTTGACCTTTTTTCTTTTCATTCAGTATGATTTGAAAAAAATTTTATGTTGAGGTTCCGGAAAGAACACAAGTTTTGTTATGTGTCAATGACCATCACTAACCAAATCTGTGTCATCCTTTGGACTAGCAGCATGACTGTCACTTCTGTGTGGAGTATGTTCAACATAATGTAGATGTAAAGGATGAATAATTAGGTTTTCATAGTTGCTTAGATCTAAGAGTTTATTGTAGTTTCATCATATCAGACTAGCAGGCCACCATACAACAACAGTACATACTTGAGTATGCCAGGAGCTGACAACTTAATCACAACAACGTAAGAGCATTATATCAAACTTAAAGCCATCAAAATCATATAGTAGGTTGATATAAATGGATCCACTTTCATGCTATGCAACAATGTTGAGCTATTTGAATATACCATGTATCAGAAACCAAAAAATTTGTTAGACTTGTTTCTCAAAATGTAAATATGAGAAAAACATATCATCCTTGATGCTTTCTAGATTGTTTAATACCTTCTCTGTGACCATAAGATATTGGTCATTTATGTTATATCTAAGTGGTTTTTACTTGTGACCTGCATGGCTATCTATAATTATCAACTTCTCAAGTGCATTTCATATTATTCATTAACTTTAAAACAACAGACTCCAATTAACAAACAGAGTTCTTCATTAATGATCACAGTAAAAAAAAATACTCGATATACTTTCTCCACAATCTAGCATCAAGATTATATTTCTACCGGACAGCAGAAGCTTGATTGAGCAGTTATTACACAAATTAAAGTGATTAGTTGCCAACATATAGTTTCTAGGGCAGTCAGACATGGACCCTTGTTTTGACAAGTCAATGACTTGTGCAAGCAAGAAATTATCATCAAATACAGAAATACATATGTAAGAACTTACTTGATATCTGGCTTAACAGGAGTAATTCCACGTGCACGTAGATCAGCATCTTTATCATCAAAAAAGCCTTCAGGAAGAGCTCGTGTTTGAGCCTGAGTCTCGTCACCTATTGTATTGGTCACTGTAACACTAGAGACTTCAACTCTTTTGTTGTCTCCGGAACCAGGCCCTTTTTTCTTTTTATCATTATCTGTAAACTTTGCAGCAGCAGTGTCTAGTAAAAAAAAGTAGCACCCAAATTCATTATAATGAAATTAAGGGGAAATAATAGCATCCAAATTGATACGATATATGCAATTAGTACAAAATTCGCATAAAAAGCTTACAAATGCAATCAAGATAGATATCTTAACAAACATGTTGATCCTGTTTTGGATAATTGTAATATAAAAGAACATAAATGTTAATAGTGTGAACGTGATTCTTCATGGAGGACCTCACTATTATGATCCTAAGTGATATTTAGACAGAAACAACACGTATAAAATACAATGATGCACTTTTACCATTTGGTTGCCTCTTCATCTCAGGCTTATCAAAGAAATTAGACGGAAGTGCAGATTGGACCCGAGCTGGAGGTGGACCCATTTGAGTTTTATATGACGGCTCAGCAGGAGCCTTGGACTTGGCATTATCAGCTTCAGTAGAAGCTGGAGGCTTCATATTGTTAACCCTACTAGCTGCTGCAGCATTGGCTTTTAAATTTTTAATTGCCTGTTCAAATCCACAAACTTACTATATATCTAAAAGTGATAAATAGTAGATATAGCAGAAAATGTATACAAAATTTAACAACACTAGCAAAGATAAAAAGTTAACCTCGCGATGCTTTGCGGATATTTGGTGTGCACCCCAAGCAGACTCGGATTTTAGAACAGCATCACAAACTTTACAAACCGGTTGGTCAGATTCATTATACCTATATAGAACCAACCATAACAAAATAAAAAATATATTTTTTTATTCCTTTTTTAAATAGCAAACTGTCCTACTCCTAGTCCTAAACTACCCCAAATTCCTAGAATTGAACCCAAGACTTCTGAATATACCCCGAATGCCTATGATTGAAAGTTGAATACACACGATAAGAGCGTCACATCGTATCGTAGAATGGATACATACAAGGGTAATAATTTGGACAGTTAGTCATATACAAAATAATTGAATGGAGCATATATAAGCAGTGAGGAAAAGAAAAGTGAATAATAGGTACCTAACAAGAGGAGAATCGATACGTTGTTGTTTAAGTTGCGCTTTCAGTTTAGCACGATATATTGCCTTCTTCTTTGCTTGGGTATCATCCATTATTCTGAAAGATAAATAAATTATTAAATAAATATAATTAATTACTACGAATGAGAAAAATATGAATTGAAAGGCTTAATTACGTTTTGGATTGGTGAGGATTCTGGTTGTGATTTCAATTAATGGTGAATCTTGTGTTTTTCTTGTTTCGATATATTTTGATGATACAGAGGAGGGAATGAACGGAAGGAAGTGTAGTGCTATTTATTGATTCTCTTCCCCTTAATTCAAGTTAAAGATAGAGTCCGTTGGGAAGTCCAACGTTCGACCTTTTAAGAAAAAACTCATAGGAGTATTTCATAAAAGGTTAAATAAGACAAAATTGTCACCTAAAAGCAATGTTTTCAAACCGGCCGGTCGGACCGCGGTTTGACCATCATCTTTTTGATATCCGGTCGGATAACCCCCGGTCTAATAGCAGCAATTGAACCGGACTAAACCCGACTGAACCGGGCAAGTTGTGCGAACCGGGCCGGTGTTTGACGAAGCATACATTTTTCCAAGTAATACCATAAGATTTCTAGTTTAAACATAACATATATAAACATAACATAAGTTCAATAATATTAAGTTCAAGCATTAATTATCCATAACAAACCAAAGTCTAACACAAAACACATAATTAAACAAGTTCTAATACAAGTTTAAACACATTGAAAAATGTGATCCAACATCAATACATAATATCCAAATATGAATCAGAAAGATACATGTATAGTTCACATACTTTTATAGCTCAAACAAACACTAAAATTCAGCCACTTTGCTAATGAAATCAATATTAGCCAAGTAAACACTGAGCATAAAATTCAACAACTAACAAAGCCACTTTGCAAATTGATCTTTAACAAAACCAACAGTTTGCAAAAAAAAAATTCCAGTCACTTTGCATAAAATTCATTGGGGTATTTACACAAACAGTTGGCAAGCATTCAATTAATTGAGCATAAAATTCAGCAACTTTGCAAATTGATCTTTAACAAAACCATATAAGCTACATAACCTTAACAAAACGAGATGTGGTGGAGCTAAATAATTAGGTTGCCATAAATCTGAAAAAAACACAAATTTCGAATTGAAAAGGATGAAGTATTACCTTTGATATGGCGGAGCTATGGCCGAACTGTGGTGGACTGGTGGTGCATACACGACAGTGGTGGATGGCGATGGGTGGAGCACGGTGGTGGATCGCTATCACCCTAAATGTCGAATAGCAGAATAAAAAAAAAAGACCTGATATTAGGTTATCGAGTGGAAAAAAAAAGGGGTTTTAATAGTTTGACACTTTGACTGTCACAAGAATATTGTTTTATATTAAAACGCCAAATTTGATGATGGACATGTTAACTTGAGAAAAGTGAGAATGTTAAACATTTAATTTGGGTGAAAAATCTTTCACATACTAATATTTTAATATTTTGAATAAATGTTTGGTCCTCTATGATTTTTATGGTTTAAAAAAAAGTATGTGAGGGGTTTTTCACCCAACTTAAATTTCTAACAGCCTCATATTTCCTTCCCCTATTAACAAATAGAGTTAGGAACTCAAAACATATGGCTAACTGCCTTTTAGACTAAACCGAGCAAGGCTCTCAGTGTTAAATTTTACTTTTTTACCCTCAGAATACCCTAGAACGTTCCGGAATACCCCGGGAACGCCTGAAACAGTGCCCCGCGGGGTGTTCTTGGTCAAAAACAAGCGGAGGGCATGGGAAAAGTGACGGAGAAACTGCGTGTGAAATGTGTGGGCCCAAACTAGGCGTGTTTGAGGACGCCTTGCACCTCTCAACCTTATCGAAATTTGATGAGTGGCAACTGGCACCAAATACTCCCTAGGAAAGATACCTTGGTGTTAACACATAGAGTTAGCTTTGTTCATAGTTTTCTTTAGCCCATGAAGAAAAGCCTGTCAAGTTGCCCAACTGTAAAGCCAATGGTTTGTGTTAACTTCGGAAGGGAGAAGTATTATACTTAACAAGTTTTGGCGGCCACTATCATTATTTAGACAACAATATAAAGAGAGAGATCAAATGGGAGATTTTTCATCAACTCTTTTTTTACCTAAAACAACCTAGAATGACGTCGATCTCCAGATATTGAACCGTTAGATGGTTTTCATTCTTGGATAATAGCTTCAAAGCATTTGGGCCAATATTTGGACTGTTAAATTTGTCCCTGAAACTCGAGAGAGAAAAACTGATAGTATTGTTCATTTTTTTTCTTTGTTTTGTTTCCATAGATCTTGATACTTTATTTCTAAGTAATTATTGTATGCCTCTAATATATCTAGGGAAGGTCTGATTCTATAGTTCTATTATTGATGGTGGTGGATTTTAAGCGACCTAAGGGTTCAGTGAGTTTTACTCTCATTTTAATAGGTTTATTACGTTAAAAGCTCTTGTCTTTGTGTATACTATTGGTTGTTGATTTTATTACCCTTAGGTGTTGTTTTGATTGCATTTGATATTCTCTATTTGTTAGTTTCTTCATAGGTTCATACGAACCGGGAAAGTGTTGCCAAACAAAAAGGTTATTCTGCATTTGTGTTTACCGTTGGAATATTTATTTTCCATCAAAGAGTACAACATATATTGCATCATGTTCAGATTATTATAGCAACACACTTGACTTTTTAACCAAGGATTTGACAAAAATCCAACCCCATACATTTTGCTTTTCCACTAAACATCAATGTGGGGCTATAAATACCACAAAAAAAAAAGCACTTAACGTTATCCTAATCAACCAAAAATCAACTTACAAATATCCCAACATAACAAATAAAGCCTTTAAAACTTCATTCTAATATATGATGTCTACTTCTTCAGTTTCTGTATGTTCACAAATAGATGTGTTTGCCATTGGTGAGTATGAGACAAAGCTTGTGAAACCAGCAGACACTGTCACTCCAAAACCATTGTTAATATTTACACCATTAGAAGCTGGAGAATATCCAGTATTGATTTTACTACATGGTTATCTTCTTAATAATTCCTTTTATTCCCAGCTTAGCCATCAAATTGCTTCCCATGGCTTCGTACTTGTCGTACCCCAGGTTTCTTTCATTACCCTTTTTCGCTTTTTTTGTTTGGTTTTAATCTTGTTTTTAGTTATCTATCATATATAATAGTTGTCACAACATATGTGTTGGTAGATGCTGTAGTGCTGTACATTATTAGATATATCCCCTATGTAAAATTTGATTTATACATTCTCCAAAAGTGGCTTCTATTTTTTTACTGTCTTGATGAGATTGTGCTAAATACACCATAATACCATATAGAACTAATCGAGTAATTATTCAAATTCAACACGTGAGAAATAATTGAGAGGCCAAATTAGCTGGTATGTATAGATAATTTTTTTTTTTCCTTAGAACGGCGGTATGTATAGAAGGATTGGCAAGGGAGTCAACCAATGAAGGTTGACTTCAGAGGCCTATGTTCAAGTCTAATATTCCACCGGGTTTTACCATTAATCCGTTGTAGTGCCTATGGAGGGACAGGTTAGTGGGTTTTCCCAGAACATTGAGTTAAGTGGGCTAGGGGCTCCATGCTTTTGGGTTAGTCCAGTTGGTGCGTACTTTTAGCCATCGGGGCGCCGTGTGCGGAGTATCCAGCATCATATCAGGCTGTTGTTAAAAAAAAAAATGAATTTTGGCTTAAAGCATTAGTTTAACCAGCTTAATTTGTCTTTGAGATACTCATGTAAGGTGACAATTTGGGGCCGAAAACCTGGTACCACTAGAGATGGTCTAAGCATTCACTAGCTGGAAATATAATATTTATTTTACGAATTTTAACACCAGTGTATATGTATACAATCAAAGCTTTGAATTCTCACAATTCTTTATAAGCGGAAATGAAATGCACAAGTATCATGAAAATGAATGCATAATCAATTTCTTTTTGGTATAATGTGATAGTTATATTCAGTAGCAGGACCAGATGCAACTAAAGAGGTCGCATACGTTGCTGAAATAACCAACTGGCTACCTGAAGGACTTCAACAGCTTCTTCCATCTCAAGTAAATGCCAACCTAACAAAGCTAGGACTAGCTGGCCACAGCCGTGGAGGAAAAGTTGCCTTTGCCCTTGCATTGAATAGAGTCAAAACCGACTTGAAGTTGAAATTTTCTTTACTAATCGGGATTGATCCGGTTGATGGAATGGATAAGGGGATACAAACTCCACCGAAAGTTCTTACTTACATTCCACATTCATTTAACATTGGCATGCCAGTGATGGTCATTGGTACAGGTCTTGGGGAAGTCAGAAAAAATACTCTGTTTCCAGCTTGTGCTCCAAAAGGGGTAAACCACGAAGACTTTTACAACGAGTGTTGTAAACCAGCTTGTTATTTTGTTGCAAAAGATTACGGGCATCTTGATATGCTCGATGATGAGACTAAAGGGATTAGAGGGAAGGCTACTCATTGTTTGTGTAAGAATGGAAAGTCTAGGGAACCAATGAGAAGATTTGTTGGAGGGGTTGTGGTTGCTTTCTTGAAAGCTTATTTGGGAGGGAATTTTAGTTATTTGATGGGCATAAAAGATAATGAAAATACACCTGTTGTGCTCCAGCAAGTTGATTTTCTGGTTTGATGATTTTGATCTATCATAGTTATTGGAAGGATGTTGACTTTAATATCAAGCATACCTTGCCATTTCGACTTTTTTATTGAATTGCTTCTCAAATTCTTTTATCCTTCAGGAAGTTAATTCCCTACTTTGAATGTCTGGTTAATGTTGATCATACAAGCAATTGCAATTTGCCCAGTAGATTTTAAATATTCAAACATGTTTAATTAATCAAATAAGTTTAAGTTTCTTGTGTAGTATTGAAAAAATTGTTTTAATTTTTTTTAATGGGAGTATATTGACAAGTTCATAATGCTCATATAAGCTGTTCTGATCAGCTCAAGAAATTGGAATTTCTATTATGAACCAAGTTTTGGCAAATCTTGGTTAATTTGACTTAATTTAATTAATTGACATTGTAATTCAGCAGTCTTAACCTTAATGATGCTCATGAAATTTCACCCATTGTGGGCAAGAAACATGATCATTTGAGATCTTGATTAGTGGTTGTTACCCAAGCACAGGTTATATTGCTAAATTAACTAAAGATCTGCCTCTTAAAAATTTCATGTTTATTTCTTGTCAATTTATAATCAACTTTTTATTCGAATTTTCGAAAGTTGATGGTAAATATTAGGATAATCTGACCTTTTGGTAGAGAGTTGAAAGCTATCGAAATTGAGAAGACAGAGAGGCAATGCAAATATGGTGGTCGTGACCGACAGGAAGGGTAGAGATCTGTAGTGGTTTTGAGATCGATCTGTTTCAGCAAGGAGAATTGTAATAGGAGAACAAGTATGCTCGATTTAATTAACCATAAGATAATGAAGTAATTCTAAGAAGTATAAACATAATTAAACATCTTCAATAGGCCTAACTAGGGAAAGATGTATTAATGGGAGGCTTAGATGAGAAATTTGGCTCTTGAAACATATTCTAGTCGAGGGCTTTCCATACATGCATATAAAGCTGACTGCAGACTCGAGCTGTTAGCTCCATAAGCATAGAAAAGTTATGCTTGTAAGATTGTGTTTTAGGTCATAGAAAGAAGTAACTTTTAACTTTTATTCACATTAGAAATAGCTAATAAAAGAAACACAATCTTAATGAAAATGATTAATCCCAAAAATAAGTAAGAATAACACAAAAAGTTAAACTTAAGCTTAACCTTAAACTTAAACAGTTCTAAAACTTAACCAATAACTGTTTGAGATAGTAGTGAATTATACTGTGGCATGAATATACTTATTGTCTATGAAATAAAAATTATTGTAGATTTACTATCGCCCTCTTATGTAGATTTACTATCGCCCTCTTATTACAAAACACCATAGCTAGCACAACATATCAAAGGGTGGCACTGGTGATCATATCCACTAAAGTTTTGAAATTTTTAGTAGAACCTCCATTTGGCTCAACAGCCTTATGAGCCAATTCTTTCAATGCTTCAATTCTCTTTTTCCGTCCTATTGACAATTCATTAGATGATAAGAATTGTTTCAAAGCACAAGCAGTTCCATGTTTGGTGAATCTCCCTCCTTCAATCTTCGCACCAATCCCCCAAACTCTCTCAATCATCCAAGTATTTAATTGTTGATCGCCCACAAACGGCCTGCATATCATAGGGACACCAACTCCCAAACTCTCCAACATAGAATTCCATCCACCATGTGTTATAAACACCCCTATTGCGGAATGCTCCAAGACTTGTATCTGTGGTGCCCACGGTACAACCTTTCCAGTCCCATTAGCACATATTCTCTCCAAAAATCCTTTAGGAAAATGCTTATTGGAATCACTCTTTATTGACCAAAGAAACGAGGTTTGGGTCTCTTCTAGTGCTTCAGCCAACTCCACTAGCTCGTGAGGTGGAGGTTTGAAGAACGTCCCAAAGCAGATGTAGGCAACCGATCTTGGCTTTTGATTATCTAACCAAGAAAGGCAAGAGAATTCATCAACTTTGGACAGCGAATTTTCTTTAGATATGAGATTGAAGGGGCCAATGTTGAGGAAATTGTTGAATTGTGAAGAGAGGTTTTTGTTGAGTTCAGGGTCTAATTCGTCAAAAGAGTTTATGGGAACAGCAGTCGCTCTAGGCAGGGACCTTGCCATCTTATGTAGCATGGTTGAGAACGGCGATTCAAGG
This sequence comes from Erigeron canadensis, assembly GCF_010389155.1. Lineage (NCBI taxonomy): Eukaryota > Viridiplantae > Streptophyta > Magnoliopsida > Asterales > Asteraceae > Erigeron > Erigeron canadensis. The sequence goes on from NC_057763.1 coordinate 7,825,853, forward strand.
TTTCCAAGAACGACTTCCCCTGGTAAGTCACTTATTCGAACTGTCTTGAGGCCAGGAATCAAGTCGGCAATTTCATCATCAGGCCCTACGGTCCCTGCCCATGTAGATTTTACCAGAAACGAAAGCATATTAATATGTGAAATAATGATTTACTATAAACTTAATTCGTGCGGTAAAGCATGTCGTAGACCAATTTTTCTCCATATTTATCTTTGATTTAGACGGATATTCAAGTGAAACTTATAGGCTCATAGTTTAATTATGTCAATATTTTAGAACTACTTTTTTATTTGGAAGGGCAGTAAATTGGTAAATCTAACAAGACAGCTAGAACAAAATGTATAAAGTGGAGTTACGGAGCATTTGGATCATAAGTCAATTCGTCTCAAACTCCCAATCGATAGTACAAATTTTCGTCCTATTTCGAATCTAATTGTAACTTGTAAGAGACATTACTGCAGTACTGCCAAAGTGCCAAATAAAGTAATTGGGCTCCGGGCCCCAACTATATGCCACCCCGTCCATATTGTTGATTTCTTCTGAATTTTTTTTTTTTTTCCTTTTTCGGTGTTTTGGATTATCAAGTATCTACACTTAGGTTTTGTAACTAGATCCTTAACTTTTAACAAATAATTTGAAAGCCACCCGAGCTGTTGTAATAGTGCATAAACATATCAAAATCCTTTAAGCACGTTAATGACAACCCATTAGCAATAACAAAATACGTTTTTTTTTTAAGACAATTCACCACACAAACAAAACTAATAATAACACTTACCTTTGATTTCATCATACTTTTGCCTTATAAGATCAGTATAAAAATGTGCAGAGAGTGAATTAGCCCCAGCAGTCCAAAACGACACCCAAGGAATGCTCATTTCATCAGCCATATCAGCCAAAAACCAAAAAAAAGAGTCAACCAAAAGACAACCAATCTTGAGCCCAATATCTTTTTCCACCACTTTAACGCCCTTCCTAAACTCCTCTTCAGCCACTGCCAAAAATAAGTTTATATCCTCTTGGGGCTTGCCCATGAAAACATAATCTTTAGGTATGCCATCCGATACATCATATGGACGTATATTGTTGTATTTTTGATCAGAGAATAAGGCTTGGTTAGACTTTGCAGTGCCAAAGAATGAAAAAATGACGTTAGGGGCCGCGGAAGCTAGCATACGGACAAGGGTTAAAAGAAGTGGAGGGTGTGAAGAAAATGGAAATACGAAAACCGCGACATGCCTCTTCGGTATGCCTTCATTGCGGTTGCTATTGATCTCCATTTGGCCGTCGTAATCGAGAGAAAAGTTGGGTAGAAGGAAAGTGGGTGATTGTTGGTTGTCTCGTGATAGTTGTAAAAGTTTAAAAGACACATATATATAGAATGTGGGTTGGGAGATGGCTCATTGAATTCATAAGGTGACCAACCCGGTTGTTGGAACACGTTGGTCCTCATCCTCTAATTAAGTTTTATGGCCCACAAGACAATGAAAACACATAAATATAGAACAAAAGTTGAATAAGAGGATTTTTTTTATTTATATAAACTAAGGTATTCATATCGGCTAAAATAACAAACAAAGCATTAAAAAAGGCTAATAATCTGGTAGAAGTGACAGATATATATAGATGAAATCATCTTGACCACGTGAATTGTTAATTATGCAATTCCAATGGATTTTCACTTGATATATACGAGAGAAACATGATCCAACCTACTGTTCTAGTGATTTTATGATTATAACTAAGATTAAGAGAAATGTTATATGTGATTAATTTGATATGGGGCAATCAATTAAGAACACAATAAGAATTTAAAAACCTAATTTTTTTTTTTATGAAATTTGTATTTGTATTGATAGATAGATTCAACCAAATCTTAACATTTTATCAGCCATGTGTCAACATATATATATGAGATTTTTATTTATTTATACGAGATCAAGTATCCGTGCGTTACGGCGGTGAGATGATAGAGTGATAGGTCATAGATTGTAATAGGTGATAGGTTATAGAGTGTGATAACCAAATGCCTTAACCATACGGGTTCCGCCGTCGGATTTAAAAATTCGTCGAAAGTATATCGAATGACCATTCTAATGAAAGAGCATGAAATTTTAAGAAACAACCATATAACTTTTATAATTTATCGTTGTACGGTTTTTGAGATAAAAGATTTTGAATGAATTGGAGGAATAAATGATTTATGAAGGAGAGAGAAAATATAATTGGTTGGGATTTGAGGAGAGAGAAAACGTATTATAGTTATTTTAGATAAATATAGATTAGATGAGAGAGACATTTTGGGAAAGTACTTAAAATCAATATTGAAAAATTTAAGTTAAATGTTGAAAATCTAGAGATTTTTTGCTTTATAATATAGTATAGATATACAAATTATATATTTAGCACAAAGCGCAACTCAAATTTGTTAGGAAATGATTAATTCTTCTAAAATTTAGCTAAATGTTAGAAATCCAAAAATAATGATAAATTGTAATTTAAGTTAGTGGACTTACTTGTTGGTAAGTCATAGTTAAATGATTTATAAGGATGAGGGACTAGATGCGATAATTAGCATAAATGTATAGTTAGACTATAAATACTCCCTCTCTCCTTAGAAATCATAAGCTTTTCACCCATTTACTTCATTCCTGTAACAATTACACACACTTAATTCCAATCATTCCTCTTTCCCTCTCTCTCTATCTCTCAAGAAACACACACTAAAACACCAAGAACACACACACACACAAAATCTGCAATTGAATATGTGAATCCGATGCTGAAACCGTGTTATCTACATGTGGTATCAGTGCGAAACATCATTTTTGATATCGATCAATCACTAAATTTGATCTCAGATTCATCCAAAATCAAAATCAAAACCGTTTTTTATATCGTCGACTTTTCTTCATTTTTCACCGATCAAATCGCATAAAATCATAGATTTTTATTCATCAATAGATTCCTGATAGTTTAAAACATAATCCTGTTAAGTTTCAAGTTTCAAGTTTCAATTCAATCTAAAACTCGAGATTGAAATTTTCAGTTTTTGGCGCTAAAATTTGGGATATGTTTCTGTTGTGTTTTTTGCTGAATTTTGTTTAAGGATTTGTTGTAGAGGTGAAAACAAACATTTTGCAAGTTATTTCAAGTTCTAACTCCAAGTAATTCAGAAGATATTGAAGTTTTAAGAAGTCATTAATGGAGTTTATGAAAATGACTTGTTTCCTGATGAAGAAGATAACCACAAGACGATCCTCACTAGGACGATCTTCCCAGGATTGTCTTAGTGCTTGATACTTCATTTTTCATACTTTGTGATTTGTGGCTTGTAGGACGATCCTCACAAGATCGTTCTAGCAAGTGTTGTTGTGTTGAGAAGTGTTGGTTGTGGCTAACTAATCCTTACAGATTGGTTTGGTCAATTCAAAGTATTTTTACTATTAAAAATTTTAAGACAGAAAGCTAAGACGATCTTCATCAAGATCGTCTCAGTATTCTTCTGAAAGTTGGTGTGTTTGGTTGATCATTCGAAGTTGTTGTGATTGGGAATCACACACTTCTTGGGTAACTGATCTTCTAGATTGGTTTTGCTCAAATTCCTTTCCTTCCAATTCATATTAACACTCTGTCTGATTGTCATCAAAATACTTAGAATTTTTTAAGTACTCTAAGACGATCTTCATCAAAGATCGTCTCATTTTCAAAATTCAAAACGATCTTCCTCCAAGATCGTTTCATTTCCAAAACAATTTTCTTTAATTCATTTCAATTTCCATTTCTGAAAATCCAAAATCATACCTCAATTTCAATTTCATTTCATACTTAACCAAATTCCACTCAAATTCTCCAAGACGATTAACTTCAAAATCGTCTTACTTCTTTCATTCTAGGACGATCTTCCAGAATGATCTTGCCTAGAACGATCTTCTTTCAAGATCGTTTCATTTCCTGATTTTTCCAACTCTTATTTCATTTCAATTTTCAAATCAAATCAAGTTCAAATGGCTTCTCGTGAAGCATTGGCATTAGGTTCCGATACAAGACCTCCAGTTCTCTACCGTGGTTCCTATGGACTATGGAAGAAAAGATTTATGGACTATGTGGAAGTCAACCAAATGGTCACCTGCTTAAAGATTCCATCCTTAATGCACTTGCAGTTCATTGCCATCCCACTACCGGTGCAATACTCACTCTTGATCTTTTGAATGCTGAACAAAAAGATCGAACAACTGCAGATAACAGAGCTAGATCATGCCTATACAAAGCCTACCAGATGAAATCTATGGCTCTGTTGATTCTTATGATACAGCCAAGGAGATATAGGATGAGGTGGCAAGACAAATGGAAGGATCTGATGTGACTTCAACAATAAGATTGACAAATGTGTTGATTTTGGAACACAGATTAAGCAACATCAAAATCTGACCAAGTTCACCATCCATAATCTTCATGAATCTTTCAAACTCAATGAACATCAAGTTCTAAACAAAGCTTCATCAAGCAAAATGCCAGAAGTTGTATCTTCTGATCCTTTGGCATTGATGGTTGAAAAGAAGGTTTTTGAAGCTCTTAAAAGGCAAATGGTAGTTGTTTCTTCATCTGATGAGGAGGGAGATGATATGATGGCTACAAGAGATGGTGTCTCAGATGAACTATATCAAGCTCTTACCGCGATAACTAAGCATTTCAAGAAGAAATTCTACAAAGCGAGGCCAACAAACAACAATCTCCGCACGTCTTCTACAAGTGCATTTCCAAAGAAAGAACACTATCATTCAAAGAGTTATGAGCAAGGTGAAGGAAATGGATCAAAGCATGGTGAGAAGAAGGAAGGATTTGAGAAACAAGTTGTTGAGAAGGGTAAAACATCAGATAAAAAGTGTTACAATTGTGGAAAACCAGGTCATTTTGCTATTGATTGCAAGCAACCTCGGAAGCGGAACTATGAGTATTACAAGCAGAAGATGTTGTTAGCCAAACAAGTGGAAGCCGGTCATGCATTGCTTGCTGAGGATGACAAATGGCTATTACTCTCCGATGATGAAGATGAAGATCTATCTGCTAATGTTTGCTTTATGGCGAGGTTGGCCAAGGACAAGGTTTTTGAAGCAGAAAGCACTGATGATGAGTACCCGGATGATGAGGCAAATCTCGACTCTACTTTTTCATCAATTAAGGATAAAGAGTCATGTAGATTAGCTTTGTCAAACTTGACAACTCATATTAAGTCTTTAGCCAACAAAAACAAAAAGTTTCAAAATAATATTTCATTGTCTAAAAGTGAATTTTCAAACTTCTTGAAGAACATTCAAAATTACTTTTTGAACATGATGCTATTAAACAAGACTTTCAATCATATAAAGACCAAGTGTTGGTTAAAGAATGTGAGTTGAATGCCTCTCCTGATTCTAAGTTATTGAACAAATGTCATAATCTTGAAAAGACCATTCATGATCTTGAAAAAGCCAATCAAGATCTTGAAATTCAAAAAACCAATGAATGGCTTCGGGCAAATGCTAGACAAATGGATGTTGATATTCTTAATAAAAAGCTCCAAGAAGCTAAACCAAACAGTGTTGAACTCGAAAGAAAGATTTCCGACTTAAATCACACTTGTTTTCTAAAAGGCGTTGAGATTGAAAATCTTGAAAAACAAGTTGAGGAATTTAAAAAGAATATACTTTTCTATCAAGAGAAGTTATATAAAGTTGAACAAAACCCTCTATTGGATTTCACTGCCTATTTTAACAAGTCAAAAATTGACAAATCAGATCTTCTTCTCGGGTTGGGATTTGAGAATATCACTCCATTACAAAAAGCCAAAGAGGAAATTGAACCTTTGTATGATGAAAATTTTCTTCGACTTGGTATGGTACAACAATTTATTCGTCCATTGGATAACGAATTTGAGACTGATGAAGTTGAGAAAATACCTAAAGATGAATTTTTGATTAATTATGATGCTATAAACGCTTCATACAAATTTAAAGAATCTTCAATTTTTAAATTGGAAGACATAGCATCAAATTTTCAAAATCAAGAGTTTGTCGGTAATTCACCTAAACCAACTAAAATGTATGTTCCAACCACAATTTTGGAAAAACAAATAGAAGGTTTGCAACAAAAGGTGGAATCTCAACAAAATGTAATTAATCACCTAAAGTCTCAAAGGTCGAGTTCAGAGGATGAATTTATTGTTGTTGATACTAAGAAAGTTTGTGTGAATGTTTCTACTCAAACTAACCTAAGTTCTTTAGTAGACCATTCTACCCAGACTACTTGTGTTTCATCTACCAATACCTCCACTCAGACCTTGACTGATTCTTTTAAGTGTACTTGTCAAAATGCTGCTACATTTATAGCTGATAATTATGTGCAATCTGATTTATCTGATGAAGAACTTACACATAGTTTAGTTTTGATATGGTACTTCTATAGGTTTTTCACATGCAATACTCTTGAAGAGTTAGTTGTTCACCCTAAGCTTAGTGCTAGTATAGGTGTTGATACTTCTACTCAATTTTCTTGTGAGACCAAAGATGTGTCAGTTCAAGTTGACCTAATTTCTGAGCCTACCCATGATGTGAAGTTGGACCCCAAGATTCCTGATTTTTCAACAATTTCAAAAGAATTTAAAAATAATCGACCTCCAGTGAAACTTTTCACAAAAGATGATTTTGATAAATTCATGGAGGGAGAATATGTTTTTGATTCAGAAACTGAGAAAAAGATTGAATCTACCAAAATCAAGGTTGAAACAAAAGAGGAATCTCAAAAACCATTTTCCAAAGCTTCAACTTCATATTATTCAAAGAAACGAGTTATTTCCAAACTCGTCAAGACTGAACCAAAGACCATCACAAAGATCATTAAGACTGAACCAAAGTGTCCTACCCCGGATAAGCATGTCAAAACCAAACAAGCTGAGACCACTCCCAGAACAAAGTACACCAAAGTGAAACTTCCGAAAGACAATCCTAATGTTTCTTCATCTAACTCTCAATCTAGTTCTTTACCTAAGGTATCTAAGTCTAGCTCAGTTTTGCTAACTAGTGATATATCAAATGGTGCGACTAAATATAGGGAAAAATATGGATGGTTTTCTCATGATAAACCAAAGAAACAAGAAGTTTCCTCACCTCCAAAAGACTGTAAAAAGATGAAAGTGTTCAAAACTCCTCGTTATAATCTTTTTAGTGTCAATTCAACAGGTGGAAAGAGCATAAATAGTGATACTAAATGGGTAGCTAAGTCATTAGTATCTAAGATCACTAATGTTGAGAAAAAGAAGAAAAGGCGAAGGAGAAAAGCTGGTAGTAACAAGAAGAATGTTTCTATTAATTCAAACAATTCATCTTTTAAGTCATCTTTGTTAAACAATGTTAATGGTGCCAAGGCAAGGCCTTGTGTGGTTGTAAACAATGTTAATTCCTGTTCTCATGTGGTTGGTTTGAATGCTTGTAGACGTGTTACTTTTAATTAATGTGTGAATGTTCGTACTTTTTATCCAAATGTGTTTATTGATGATGTGCTTGTTAATGCTTATGTTGATTCTAAAGCATGTTTGCATGCTATTCCTAAGTTATATACCCTGCCTGTGTCAACTAACCACAAAGGACCTGTCTTCAAGTGGGTACCTAAAGTCGGTTAAATTTATTTGATTGCAGGAAATAACCATCTGTGTTTGGATACTTGATTTTGGGTGTTCAAAACACATGACTGGCAATAAAGCATTGCTCAAGAACTTTATCGAACGATTCATGGAAACTGTTCGATTTGGTAACAACAATTTTGCTCCTATCTTAGGTTATGGAGACATTGAACGCAATGGAATTGTCATCAAGAAAGTTCATTATGTTAAAGGATTAAGTCATAACTTGTTCAGTGTTGGACAATTCTGTGACAACAATCTTCAAGTTCTTTTTCGACAATCTCTTTGCAAAGTCCAAACTCTAGATGGAGTTGACATTCTTTGTGGCGACCACGATGATAATCTTTTTACCGTCAATCTCGATGATAACCAACCAACCGATAATATTTGTCTCATTTCAAAGGGTACGTCAAAGAATTCTTGGTTATGGCATAGAAGGCTTTCTCATCTAAATTTTCCAACAATCAATACTTTAGTCAACAAGCATCTTGTTGAAGGCTTGCCGGATTATAAGTATGAAAGTGAGCATGTCTGTCCTTCTTGTGTTGTTGGGAATATTAAGCGAGCTTCTCATAAAACGAAGAAATCTCCAAATTCGCTAGCACCTCTTCATTTGCTTCACATGGATCTTTGTGGGCCGATGAAAGTACAAAGCCGAAATGGGAAGAAATACATCTTGGTTATTGTTGATGATTATTCAAGATATACTTGGGTCAAGTTTCTTGCATCCAAAGATGAAACAACTCAGATTTTGATTGATTTCATCACTTCTACTCAAGTAAATCTTCAACTACCAGTTCGTTACATCTGTTCGGATAACGGCACTGAGTTCAAGAATGTCGTTTTTGATGAGTTTTGTAAATCCAAGGGCATTACTCACCAATTCTCTGCGGTTCGTACCCCACAACAAAACAGTGTCGTTGAAAGGAGAAATCGAACGCTAGTGGAAGCAGCAAGGACAATGCTTGCTTATTCCAAGTTACCATCAAATATGTGGGCTGAAGCTGTTGACACTGCTTGTCACACTCAGAATCGGTCCAATGTCAATCAGCGTTTAGAGAAGACTCCTTATGAGGTTGTTAACAAACGCAAACCCAACATCAACTATTTTCACATCTTTGGGTGTGTTTGTTAGACTTTGAATGATCGGGAAAACCTTGGAAAGTTCGAGAAGAAAGGTGATGAAGGTTACTTTGTTGGTTATTCGAAGACATCAATTGCCTACCGAATCTACAATCGCCGAACAAATATGATTCAAGAAACAATGAATGTTTGGTTTGATGAGATGTCGGGTATGATCTTTGAACAAGAAAGTTTGCTACCAACAAGTAATGGTGCAAGTGCTTCAAGTACTTCTACAAGGACTTCTACTTTAGCATCTAGATTCAAGAAGTTTCCAACTCCAACAAGTTATGAATTAGATATTCTTTTTGAAGAATTCTACAATTCCAAACCGATTCATGATGAAGAACCTCGACTCATCGTTGAACCAATTCAGACAAATAATCCAGTTCCTGACAACAATCATGAATCATCATCAAGTTCTTCTGAGCAAGGTGCTACTTCTTCAAGTAGTAGTTCTTCATCCTTTTCTAATGATTCTTCTTCAGCTCCCTCTCCTAATAATTCTTCTCAAGTGAATGTTCAAGAACAACCTACCCAATTTTCTCAGATAACAAATCCGATGAACACTCCAAATGTGTATGTGTCACTTGACTTTGATCATCCATGTTATGAGGAAGCAGTTCTACCAAGCTATGATTCCATCTCTCAACTAAACTCAGGGTTTAATGATGATGATGTTGATATTCATCAACAAGATCCTCTTCCTCATGATCGCAAATGGTCACGTATGCTGAAAGATCATCCTACTGATAAATTATTGGAGATCCACAAGTCGGAGTAACTACTCGTACTTTAGTTAACGAGTGTCTTGTTGCACTTTCTCTCAGCAACAATGAACCCAAAATTGTCTCTGAAGCTCTTTGTGATCCAGAGTGGGTTAAGGCAATGCAAGAAGAACTCGCACAGTTTGAAAGACTGAAAGTATGGAGATTAGTTCCAAATCTGAGAAAAGATGATCCAATAGGCACTAAGTGGATTTTGAAGAACAAAAAGGATGAGAATGGAGTGGTAGTAAGGAACAAAGCTCGACTTGTTGCAAAGGGTTATTGCCAACAACCTGGTGTTGACTTCGACGAAACTTTTGCTCCAGTTGCAAGAATGTAGGCCATTCGGATTTTCTTAGCTTATGTCGCATTCCGAAACTTCACTGTGTTTCAAATGGATGTGAAGACAGCTTTCTTGAATGGTGACCTCAAAGAAGAAGTTTACGTTGAACAACCAGAAGGTTTTGTTGATCCTATAAGGCCAAACCATGTCTACTGTTTAGACAAGGCTCTCTACGGTCTTAAGCAAGTACCCTGTGCATGGTATGATTCCTTAACTACTTTCTTACTAAGAGGTGGCTTTACCAAAGGCACAATTGACCCTACCTTGTTCATTCGCAAACAAGGTAAGCATAATCTTCTTATCCAAATATATGTTGATGACATTATCTTTGGGTCAACCAGTCAAACATTTTGTCGAAACTTTTCATCTCTTATGGTTAATCATTTTGAAATGAGTATGATTGGGGAAATGAACTACTTTTTGGGTCTTTAAATCAAACAATTACCAAATGGTATTTTTATATTACAAGGTAAATACATAAATGACATGTTGAAAAAGTTTGATATGGCTTCATGTTCTTCAATTTCTACCCCAATGGCTGCTCGAACAAACATAAATGCTGATAAAAATGGGAAACCATTTGACCAAAAGAGATATAGAAGTATGATTGGTTCATTGTTGTATCTTACAGCATCTCGCCCATATATAATGTTCGTAACATGTATGTGTGCTAGGTATCAAGCTGCTCCAACTGATTTACATTTTCAAGCAGTGAAACGAATATTTCGTTATCTGAAGGGTACACCCAATTTAGGTCTCTGGTATCCAAGGGATACTGGATTCAATCTAACTGCTTATTCAGATGCAGATCATGCAGGTTGTAAGCTTGATCACAAGATTACTTCCGGTACTTTACAATTTTTAGGTGATAAAATTGTGAGTTGGTCTTCCAAGAAACAGAATTGTGTGTCACTATCAACAGCTGAAGCTGAATATGTGGCTGTGGCTAGTTGTTGTGCTCAAGTGTTATGGATGAAGACGCAACTAACTGATTATGGTCTAAAATATGATCATATCCCTATCTATTGTGATTCTCAGAGTGCCATTGCTATTGCTGTCAACTCAGTAAACCACTCTCGATCAAAGCATATTGATGTTAGATATCATTTTCTCAAAGATCATATTGAGAAAGGTGATATCGAACTCTACTTTGTGGGAACTGACTATCAACTTGCAGATTTGTTCACCAAACTATTGAATGAAAAGAGGTTTAACTTTATTATCTCCAATCTTGGCATGCTAAATCTTGAACCTTAAATTATATTGTTCTTAATACATCCTAGAAAAATAAAATACAAAATTTGAAAAGATAAAAGCAAATACAAAAATAGAAAATCTTGAAAAACAGACAAAAAGATATTTTTTCAAAGTGGTTTACATATAATATGTATGTAACCCGGACTTCATAGTTTTATTTATTTCAAAGAGGCTTACATATACTCTGTGTGTAACCCGTTCTTAAATGTTATATTTATGGTGAAATGTTTATACATTTTCAAATAAAGTTTTTTTCAAAAAACTATCAATTGTTGATATGAGTAGCGAAGGATTGAACTCCTTTGTGTACTCCCTAGTTATCTCATCTTGAACAATTGATTGAGTTAAAGTTTGCTTAAATGTTTTATTGCATCCAACTTGTTGATGTAAGATGTGAAGGATTGAATGCCTTTGTGTACTTCCTAGCAATCTTATTATGAACATTGTTGTTGAAACAAAACTTTATGTTTCTTAAAATTTTGTTCACTTTAGACTCTCAAATTTTTCTTTATATATCACAACAAAGATTTTACTCTTTTTGATTTCACAAAAACCAATTTTTGCTCTACCTTTCTATGAAAAACATTCTTGATCTACTCTTGCATAGATTAAGGGGGAGTTTGTGATTTCAAAACTTTCAAAACTTCAGATGTTTTTTAAATCTTTTTCATAACACACATTTGATGTTTTTCAAATGATTTTCAATCAATTGAAGTTCGGTGATTAGTTTGCACATGAGCAATCTGTTCACTCCCTGAACTTTATCATCACCGATGAGTTCTAACCCCGGAGTATTCAATTCTTTCATTAGATTATAAGGGTATGTTTGAGTGATGATGGTTTCGTGCAAATAGGATGGAGGGAGTAAAGTCGAAAAGTGAGAGGTTAAGGTGATATGTTGTGAGAAAAGGGTTAAAAGAAATGATACCCTTCCCTAAATTCTCAAATCGCCGCGTTAAACACGTTTCTATAGGAAATCATTTGTTGATATCTTGATAAAAGACTTGATGGACCCAGTGAAGCGATGCACATCTTTACCTAACCACTCAAGTGTTTATTAACAAATACTTGTTTCAATTCTCACGGAGATTTTCACATTTCTATTGACTCTTCACTTGGAAGATGTTGATATTGAATAAAGGCGACAGTCTGCTCCAGTCCCCGACTTCATTTGATCACGTTGTGTCTAGATCTATCTTGATTGGTCATTCATTTGATCATTATTCATTTCTTTAGGACACATTCGAGTCATATCTTTGTGATATTATTGCTTATCTTTGTGATATAGCCGGAACATTTGTAGTGATATCTTTTGATATTCCACGATGATCAAATGGAAATTCTACCAATGCTAACATTTTTATCCAACGTTGAACGTAGGTTTCATAATTACATTTATGTGATTATTGAGTGAACGAGAAGTCTAACAGTGACCTCGAATTTTACCTAAAAGTCTTTAAGGATAATAGATTGTGGTTATCAAACGCTTTGGTTGTACTAACCATGATTTATATTCTTTGAAGTAATCTCGTGGTTGAAAAGCTGCAGACCGAACTATGTTAGAACATTGCTTTGTGCATGTCTCAATGATACATAGGAAATCCGAAAAATGTTATACATTTCTATCGGTCATTTCATTAATCCTTTTGATTTTTGAACATGTTAACAGATCATTCTTATCCGGTTCCATTTCTCATCTCATAAACACAAAAAACACAAACACCATACTATAACGTTTGTACCAACAACTTCAACCTTACATTTTATACACCTTTAGGATTCTTTAGGGTGGGCTAATGGTTTGGGTTGCTGTTTTGATGGTCGAAAGTTCTCCATGTGCAATACATGTAGTTTTGGATTGTGTTATTTCTTTTAGCATTTTATCAATCAATGTTTGCATAATATTGGTTTCGACTTTGTCATTATGAGGGGGAGAAAAAGATTATGATTGATTAGGAAAGAAATAAGAATAATTTGATGGAGAAGAGTTTGTGCTTGGTTTGTGCAAATATGGAGTTAGTATGTGAAAAGGTGTTTTGTTTGTGTATAAAAATTCGAAAATTGGTTGAAAATTACACAAAATCAAGCTATGGATCGTTCAGGTTAATGTGTCAAAGAATGAAACCGAAGATGAAAGGATATTCTCTCAAGATGGAACAAATGTTCAAAGATGCTCCAACAAGGTCATTCTCATGAATTGAGGGGGAGCATGATTACTTCATAAGAGACTTATCCAACATTCATTCAGATGTTTACTCTCCAAAGTATTCAAATCAATGTGATCACTAAGATCAAAGCTGCAAAAAGTTGTAAGGTTGGTTAGAAGATTCAAGACAAAGAAGTAATGCTTCAAAAGAGTCTTTATCAACATACTTCATTGAAGATCTTCAAAGTCATACAATAACACTTGTTCAAGAAGCTCCAATGCATATATCAAAGGGGAGAGTACAAGTTCATGATACTTCATTTCAAGAAGTTGAATTTCACTCAAGAATTGAAGATTGAAGAATCAAAGACAAGTTCATACCTTCCGCACCTCAAAAGACAACTCTGATTCATGATTCAACAATCTTCAAAAGTTTCAAGACACACACACACATTTTATTCTCTGTTGAAAAAGGAACATTGAGAATCTCTTCATGATTTAACTTCAAGAAGTCCAAGACCAAGACTGAATCAAGTTCACCAAAGACTTGTGCCTAGATACCAATTGTCTTCATCACCGGGCTCATCAAATTCATTCCTACAAGACAAAGATAACACGTACTTCATTCATTACAATATATCACTAAGGTGGAGAATGTTAGAAATCCAAAAATAGTGATAAATTGTAATTTAAGTTAGTGGACTTACTTGTTGTTAAGTCATAGTTAAATGATTTCTAAGGATGAGGGACTAGATGTGATAATTAGCATAAATGTATAATTAGACTATAAATACTCCATCTCTCCTTAGAAATCATAAGCTTTTCACCAATTTTCTTCATTCCTGTAACAATTACACACACTTAATTCCAATCATTCCTCTCTCTCTCTCTATCTCTCTAGAAACACACACTAAAACACCAAGAACACACACACAAAATCTTCCATTGAATCTGTGAATTTGGTGCTGAAATCGTGTTATCTACACTAAAATCTTTTTAAAACCATATAAATGTGACAAGTAGATTCCACTTAACTTTTTCCTGAATTTACCTTTGAATTAGATTAATCATTTCTCGTATGTTAGTGATGTCATGATTCATTCATATATCTAAATATTTTTATAAAATACAGAGAGGAGATCTCCTGAAATTGAAAAATAAATTGGAGTAATGTTGACGTTTGATTTTAGATTGAAGGAATCACATCCCTAAAATAAATCATCTCACCTTGTTTCCAATTTTTTGTCTTTAAAATATATTTTTTTATTCATGAATTTATACTTACCTTTCTTTTTCTTTTTCATTTCTCTTATTTTTTAATTTTTTTTCCATAAGATATCACTTAATTCTGCCCCTTCTTCATAAAGTTCGGTCCCACTTATTTGTGGCCCGTGACGGACCATGTCAATTCGTTGTTAACAAGGAACGTGTCATTTTTGCGTAAAGTAGAATTTTGGACCGAGAGGTCTCCATTAGATTTAGTAGCTTGTTTGTGACATTCGTAATTTTTATAAGAGCTCGTGCACGTTGGTTTTAGTTACTTATAGTGACATTATTTAAGTAGACTTATTTATTTAGTCGTTTTGGTCTTTATTATGTTGACTGTTTTTATTGAGGTTGATTGTCGATTTCATTTACATTATTATGGTGATATTAGTTGGTAAAACCTTTTTAAAACATTTAATATGTTTTATTGATTCCGTTGCGGAATCAATTGAGATTTTTTTAAAGTCGCTTTCACATTTTATTAATGGTGTTATGTTTAAAGTTGAAATTTTTTTGCAATTCACATTTTAATAAAGCAGGGTGTTATACGCTAACACTTATTTTGTTGAAATATGTTGTGTTTTCCGGATTATCATATGAAGCATATTGAGATACATGTGAGGATGGGTAGGTTGAAAGATAGATGAATAATTGAGATGACGTTAGTTACCCATTAAATTACTTCATTTATTTAGATGATGCTTTTTGTGTTGAATTATTGTTGAATCTATTCATGGATTTCCTGATGTTTATATAAACTCGTGGCACCATGTTTTAATGAATGATACTGTCACTCAGTATGAATTATCAATGATTATAATTAACGTTTACGTAAAGTTTAGCGCTGTCAGGGAAAAAAAATTAAATCCCTATTTACAAAAGTCGGGTGTTACATCACGTCCATGTTAGACTCAAGCTAGAGGGCGTCTTCGACGACTTATAACACTCGGCCATGGTGAATTAACTTATATTAGGCATTACCATAATATAGAATTAAATTACATTAAAGAGGAAATGGTTTGTTTCTAGATACTTGGTTGGGCTTGGAATAACTTTTTGGGCTCGACACTTTAGCAAAAACTTCAAATTTCATACTTGTTTAGTAGATTTGATATAAATACTAGAGCTTTAATAAAACATGGGCTAAGAGACCACCTTGTTGCTATAGTTGGATTAGTCTAGTAGGAACACTAGTTGGGTGTGGGATGGGTTGATATTGTTGGTACAGGTGGCAGTTATCACCGACGATCAGAGATGATCGAGAGTATGTGTGCAACTGTCCCATTCTAATTTTGATATAGTAAAAAAAAAGTTTTTTTTTAAAGTTTGCTTGAAATTTTTCCTTTAAAAAATAAAATAAACCAAATAGATGTTAACGGAATTTCGGAAATATGTCTTACATAGTTAAAACCTTATTGTTTAAGTCACAATGAACAATCAATTTATGTTTTTATGGTGGTTGCCGTTGGATGTTGTAAGGGGATAAGGGTAGGGGAGATGACAAGTTTTCAAAGTTTACATTACTTTTTCGTTTTTATTTACTTTTAAATCTTTATACTTTAGTGAAATGATTATTATATTAACTCTTTTATTTTATATTTAAACTACTAAAAAAATAGTCTTTAATGACACCTAATTTATAACACACGCATCAACACACAATTTTTAGTGTCATAAAATTCGTGTCATATCTCAAAATTTTTAAGGACTTATGACATGCAATTGAAAGTGTCATAAAATAATGTCGTGTAACACGGACTATACTTTCATTTGCGTGTCATCCCTAAGCATTTTATTATTTTTGTTTGCTTATATTCCTACTAACCCCCCAAAAAAAACCATTCTAAAATTCACAATATCATAGTTATTTTAAAAAATTTGTCATAGTTATACTAAAAAATTTGTCATACCACATACAAATCAAAATTCAATAGAAGAAGATGTTAAAAGTAAATTAGAAAATCGTTAGGAAAAAAAAAACTTTTAAAGAAAAAAATATATCCAAACTAAAAATGGGCCTTAAAGAAATATGATGGCCCAAAATCCAATATGAGCCAAAAAATAAAAAAAAGTGATTATCGGTTGTTTCAAAAAAGATAACCCTTTATTTGTAGAAGTCTTGAAAAGTTATGTAATATTTTTACCTAGCATATCTTAAAATATTTACTTACATTATCCTCTTAATATTAATGATTAAATTACACTATTAATCTAATATCTTATAAAATATCTTCATTAACCTTTTACATAAATTACTTTTACATCAAATATCTTGATCACTCGACGCCGCTTGCACCACTAACAGTCGTCCCACCAGCACACCGTCACTGCCATATTATGCAGGAACCATGCTAGTATTAGTTTAATGGAAACTAAAAAATAATGTAGAGGAAGTTAGGGTGGGAATTATCGTATTTATACTAGTAAGCTCGGGCCTCGTGTTGTGGGACTTCAGTTATCATGTTTATACGGTTTTGTTCTTAGTATATTTACGTTGCACCTACATTAGTCTAATTAAAAACCATTCCGCATGGATATAGAAAAAAGATAATTATGTAACAACAATATTACAAACATGTTGAAAAGTTTACAACATCGATATATATATAAAATATTTATTTGCTATGTGTAAGAAAACCAAAAACCGAAAATAAATAAAAATAAAAAGCTGAAGCAAAGTTTTTTATATATTAGTTGGATGGTTGATACCACAATTTTTTTGCAATATTGAACAATAAACTTATTTATGTGCAAGAAGACCAAAAATCAAAAAAAAGAAGGAAAAACAAAATATTGAATAAATGTTTTCAATATATTAGTTGAGAATACAAAAACAAAAAAATTGTGCAAAAAACAAAAAAAAAAAACCTTAAAGGGGATCCGATATAATCAAATCCGAATAGTGATGTGGGGTACTGCAAAATGTACCAATGAAATGGTGTCACTGCCCAATATATTAGTTGAGAAAACACCAAAAGTAAAAGATATATACAAAAACCAAGAAAAACTAGATAAGAGAAAAACGCAAACGAGATTCAATATGACAAAATTCGAGTGTAAGATGGACCAATGGATATGTTACCACCCTATATACTTATTGAGAATACAAAAGCAAAAAATTTGTGAAAAAAGCCAAGAAAAACTAAAAAAGAAAAAATACAAATAGAATCCAATAAGACATAATCCGAATATTAATACAGGATGTAATATCAACCAATAGACTAGTGCCATGTAAGCATAACAATGTTCATTACAATCATCATCAATGTAATTGATAATATATATATATATATATATACCTAGTTGGATAAGTGGTTGGAGTTTTTGTCCCTAGAGACAAAAGTCATGGGTTCGATCCTCATGCCCAGCAAAACTGGAGGTTCTTTTCTATCTTTGGTAAAACATGAAAGCATGCAGTCTCTTTACCTTTGGTAGAGGTAAGGTTGTTTACATCTCAACCCCATACATTGTCGAATACGGTAATTAATATGACCCAAAACACGTAAAAAATTGCATTGGGAGTTACTTTTTATATAGAAAGATAGAGAAAAATGAATATGTAGTCATTTGATACATAACTTGATGTGTTATACCTACAAGCGTTGTAAGTACTGGTGAGATTTATAATGCTATCCTTAATCAATCATTGTGTAAGTTAGTAATAAGATATAGGGTAAATTATATGAAATGGTTTGTCATTATTTCAAGAGCCATCTTTCGAAAACTTTATTATACTAAGACATCCTATGGTTGTATTTTTATTTTTTTTTTCCCTTCAAAAACAGTTCTTTAGGTAATTCTCTTAGCATATTTTTGTTAAATGCCTCATATGCTAATCACATAAGGGTACTTTTGTAAATGACAATCATTTTGCTTACTTCCTTTTTATTTAACACTTTAGCCAAAATAAAAAGGATTTTGATTAGCACATAACCGGAGATATACCAAGGAATAATGAAGTTTGCAAAAGGACGTTTTTGGGGAAAAGAAAGAATAATTAAAAGAAAAATGTCTGGCATAATAAAAATCGGTTCGGAAAAACCTAAAAACCAACATAAACGGTTCTGTAAATAATCATAGAATACACTCCTTTGTCGAAGTAAGAGAGCATTGTCCACTTTTCCAACTGGCCACGAAAAAAACATTCATGTTTCAATAGTGGGGTAGGAATCTTTTCTTTTACAACTTGTATTTACCAACTACCACCAACTATTCCGTCATTTAAACAAAAATATAATGCTTTGATGTATACTTTCGTTTTATTTTTAAGTTGACAACATAAAGCATACATGAAAACAAATCATGACAAAAATTTATAGAAGAAATATATATATGTTAGCAAGTTCTAATAGTATAACAAAGTCGAATAACAAATATACAAGTGTAGAAATTAAGCTAATCTATCTAAAAAGGTTTATACTACATTACTACAAAATATATAAAACCGGTAATATCACATGTAAGTTTAATAACTATTATAATTTTTGTATCTAAAGATGAAATAATTTGTATAAACTAAATATGTAATAAGATATACTCGTATATCTATCCTTACACGATGAAAAGTAAAGGAATAATCAAACCTCTGTATAAATCTAAAAGAGAACAAACAATGTGACAATCATCATTGAACATGGATGACACCCAATCATCATCATCTTCTTCTTAATATTTTAGGCTACAAAACATGATACGAGTACATATCTAGCATTTTTTGTACTCATTAAACGAATCCAGCTTAGTAAACAAGTAAACAACACTAAATTCCCCCAAAATGAATTTTCCTAAAGCAACTTCTATGATTTTGTTGTTGTTCATTAGCATCCTCTTGTCAAGCTCCAATGCCGCCCCACGCTCAAAAAGCCTATCTATCCGTCTTATCAAAGACTTCCTCTCTATTCAAAACCGAGCTAGAGCAAAAATTCACATGCCTCCTCTAATTTGGGACCGACGACTAGCACGCTATGCAAACATTTATGCTAGGAAGAGGAAACAAGATTGTTTGTTGAAACATTCCAATGGGCCTTATGGGGAGAACATTTTTTGGGGGAGTGGTAATAAGTGGAGCCCGGTTCAAGCTGCGGCCTCTTGGGTCGCAGAGGGGCGGTGGTACAACCGCCAGTCGAATTCATGCACCGGAGGGAGGGAATGTGGCCATTACACACAGATTGTGTGGAGAAGAAGTAAACGAATTGGGTGTGCTAAGGTGACTTGCTTTGGAGGCAGGGGTGTGTTCATGACTTGTAACTATGATCCTCCGGGAAACTATATTGGTGAGAAACCTTATTGATCAATATTGGAGTTTGACTTTAAACAATTGAATGATTGTTACCAAAGGATGTATGAAAAACTGTAGTAATATTTTAACATATGAATTCTATTAATTTTCTTTTAAATCTCATATCTTGGGTCATATGTTATCATTATTTTGTTGTTAGATTTTCTTGTTGAGATGATTTTTAAGAGGCTAAATATAATTAAAGATGACATATTATTACTCTTACTAGTCTTTAGAATTGTATGTACGTACACACAAATTAAAAATGTATGCTATCGTAAGATTTAGTCTTTAGATATATGCTTGAGTGACTTATTAGTTATTAGTATTAATGAACTTTTTGTTAAGAGTATAAAACACCTTGTGCTATGATATAAAAAGACTTAACGAAACTCCAGGTGTCGAGTCTTCTACCAGAGTGTCCAAGAGGATATCAAAAACAGCACACCATTTCACCTTTTGTATTTTTATTGTGTTCTGTTTAAAACTCATCTATTTTGAACATGGCCACTTGTAGGTTCATGGAACCCTTTTGTCATTAGCTAATTACTATATATCACGCTATTTTATAGTTTATGCCTATAAGATGTACCCTAAAATTGCATTGGTTGGAAACTCGCCATTTTTTTTTCATTAAACCAATCTTGGTTTCAATTGTAGTGGTTGGAAAGTATTTCTTGGTTTTTATTGCAGATGATAGAACTCTAACATCTATTAACAAGGATAATGTGGATTACATGTTGATATTTTGAAAAAGGGCGTGTATATAAACTACAAGTAAAAAGAGATTTTATATATGTTGAAAACTTTGGTCTTCAATATCTGGTCTTCAATGTAATTCATCTTTTCAATATCCTATATTTATTTGGGCTTCAATCTAATTCATCTGGTTAATATCCTATATTTATTTGGGCTTCAACTATTTTTGCAAGAGACCCACAACTAATTTCAATCATAATTAACAATAAAAGTCAACAACCCCGGGTTTTACCCAGGATACAGAACTAGTAAAATTAGTATAACAATAATAAGAACAACAGCTAAGTATAAACAAAAAAAAATTGTAATTAATGACACATGTCACCCTTCGTGTTGGTACATAACCTCCGTAGCGAAGTCCAAATAGGAAAGGAAGCCTTCGTGACGAAGCTACCCGATGTAGCCTTATCGAAGAGATAATACTTCCTCTTCAAAAAACGAGATTTGACCCAATCTCTTAATGTTTGCATTATTTGTACAATAATTTTCTATTTTATTGGCTTAATCCTCAAGCCAAGTCTTCACCATATAAAAAAAGATCTTCCATCGTTAATGATCATCACATTCTCCTACTCTAGAGCAAGAACACGCATGTGCGCTATCTCTCTGTGAAAGCAGACACATCCCCTCTCACCCCTGAGATGTGGCTCCATCAACCACAACAGCAATTACAATTGGCGTAATCATACTCTCCCTTAAAAGACATGTCATCGTCCAACAGATTACACAAGTGATTCTGAGGCTTGTAACGGCTTTGTCCTACCTTCGGATAATCGCCAATGGATCACAACACTCATCTCTATCCCTCAAAGATTACACCCACCAATGTAAAATCATTACTATTATATAGTAATCACAAAAACTATCCCTATGATTTGTCAAAAATTACAAATGTCATCCCTACCTTTTGTAAATTATGGTTATGGTCTCTGACTTTGGAGCCCCGTCAAAAATTTTGATCCAAAATCATTTTGACCAAAAGTATTGACTTATTTACAAAAGTTTACTTTAGGACTACAAGTATGAATGTAGATCAAAAGTTAGAGATCAAAACTTGAATTTATGAAAGGTAAAGATGTAACGTACAATTTTTAACAGACCACTGAGACGATTTTTGTATCTAACTTTGTTATATATATATATAATGTAGCATTAATAAAATTTACATTGTTTTTAAAAGAGTGAAAGTCCTTAGGTCACAGGAATTACTCATGTTTCTTTAAAAGAAGAGATTTTCTTGGCTATCGAGATTCACCTGCTCTGACACTGGGTTCACAAAAAACGAATCTAACTCTTTGGGATTAGTATGATGCAAAGCGAGTAGATCAACAATGAAATTATTAATAATAAAATTAGTATATAACTATAATAATTTAAACAATAATAAAATATGAAGTGAACTAAAAAAATGAACGAAAATAACAATGCTTAGGTAACAATGATAAAATAGCTTATTGTAAGCAATGGCAGTACTTGATCAATTCTTTGGAAGGGCCAAAACACAAAGTATAAAGTATATAGGGGGTGTTTGGGATTACTTTTTGAAAATAGATTATGCGTTTTGAATAATCAGAATCAGATAATTAGCTGCACCAAAATGGACTGATAAAAGATAATGTTTGAATTTGATTATGCGGTTTGTAATCACAATAATCAGATAATCATCTCTTAAGTGTTTGACAAATATATATTTTTTAGTAAATAGTCAAGTAAAATGACAAAAAGGACAATAACCGAATGACTATTATGACTCAGTTTTACCACTACATATTTGGATGTTAAAGTTAACTATCCAACTTGGACGCAACAATATTACAATATATATTTGAATTATTTGCAATATGAAGATGTTTAACATTCATGTGAAGATGGATATTATAACTAATTGCTATACATGTTGGACACTTGAAGCCATGTGAAGATGGATATTATAACTAATTGCTATACATGCTGGACACTTGAAGCCATGGCCAGTACACATATATGTTTATCCAATAACAATAAATAAACTAGTTTGAATATTCTGCATTAGTACAACAGTGTCAAATTGACAATTATAAATAGGTAAAAGACTAAATAATAGAATAGCCTAAATTTTTAGTGCATGAATGTCAAATTATAAGTAGGAAATAGACATCAACTAGTCTTGAAACAAAGGCTCGTAAAACATGTAATACAATTTCAAACTAGTCTTGAAACAAAGGCTCGTAAAACATATAATACACCTCCAAATTTTTGTCTGAATTTTGCAACTTCGGGATCCACCTATAAAAAGAAGAAAACAATAATTTAGCATATAGTTACCATAAGATTGTGAAAAAACTACTTGATCAAACCATTACCTGTATTTTTCATCCCACCACTCACTCGTTGCTTTTATTGTTTTTTTCACATGATCCCATCCAAGCCTGGATGCAATACTCATTAAACGATCATATATCTTCCAATCCATCTTCATTAACTCCCAATGGTTTTTAAGTTGCAATTTAATGAAAACTTTTCATGTTCTATTTTTTAGGCTATTTTTTATGTTCGTCCACCCAACCTTATTAAAGTGACTCCCAGGTCTATTACTATTTCTGATTTCCTTGAGACACAACTCAGCAAATATGATATGAGTGCTTGAATCCCAAACAGTTTTCCGAGCAATTGTGGCATTTTCATGGTTCAAGTCCATCATCTATTTTGACAAATTACATAAAAACGATTTGAACTTAAAAAAGATTTGAACATAAAAAAGATTTGACAAATAACCCTACTTTTGTAGAACAGAGAACAACAAAACTGGAACTATTGTGAAGTGGAATTGGAATTTTTATGTAAGAATTTATTTAACGCAAATAACATCAAATATGAATTGGAATTTCATATCACTCGAACAGTAAACAACACTAATTAATATATTAGGGAATATACAGATAAATCAATAATATAACATAAATCTTAAAACTCTTGGATGAGTGTATGTTTAATAAGAGAATAACGAAAACAATCAGAAAGTAATGAAAGATTTCTACTTGGATGACATTAGAAAATCTATTGGTTTGATGAAGAGATCAATTAAAGAATAAAAATTACCAAGATGTAAATGACGGCCGAAGAAGAAATCGATTTGCCGCCTAGGAACAAAAGCAATCGTATATTATAATAAAACTAATACCAGAGGGTAAATATAAGAGGCAATTAAGGGTATTAGGGTAAAATTTGTGGAGGGAAATTTTTTGTTGGAAGCACGTTTTGGTGCAGTAGGGGGTAAGATGCTCTTGGAAAACAACGTTTTCTATCCTCCAAAACGCAAATAATCTAATTTTGGATTTTATTTCCTAAACACTAAAAATTAATTTTTTGCGATTTGTAACCACAATAATCTAAAAATCTAGCAAAATAATCAACCCCAAAAACCCCCCATGATGTCCTAACAGTTCAACAAAATTAAGGGTTTTTATGTTGGAGGTGTTGATGTGTTTGGTACATCTAACTATCTAATTTGTCCAATAAAACAAACAAGTTCTAGCACGGCTAGTAAATGAAATGAAAAATGTTTTGAGTATCATTTTCCCCCAAAGAAATAATATAAAAAGGGGCCACGAAACTCACCTCAATAAGCAAGTAGTTGTGCAAAGTCCAAAATGATCCATAGAATCTACACAACACATATATAAGAACAAGTTACAATTATGGACATGGTCAATAACCATCCATTGTAACCCGTATTTGATGATATACATATATGGCTACTTTCAAAATATTCACAACTGATTTGTCATATATTATTAAGTTACAAGTTACATAACTTAATATAGAGTATTTGTTTTAATGATTTATGATTGAATTCTACAAGCTCATATTCACTCAAATTTTTGGTAAATTTATCTATATTTTATTAGGATGAAACGAACAATTCAAACTTTCAAATCTTAACTACTGTAACCTTAGAGTGTTATATACTTACATGAATTTTTGCTTAATTTATTTGGCACGTTAACAATTTTTAAATATTTCATAGTTACAAACTAGTCAGAAAATTCACTGTTTACGCACATAAAAGTTTTATAAAAGTCAAGGACCTTCAATGCTTAAAAAAAAATCCAATTTTTTTACTGTAAACTCTTAACATCTTAAAATTGTTTCTGGAAAAAAATAAATTTATGGTTCATAAAATTGACCAAGATATGACTATTTGAAGTCGACTCAAATCTGTTCGGAAAACTCAGCTTTGAGCAGTTTTGTTATAAAATCCGTTTGACAACCTTAAACTTTATATTTTGACATGAAACCAATTCCACCAGAAAGTACACTTCCTGAAATTAATTTAAGACACCAAAAACGTGACTTAACCATCTTCCATGACCAAGATACGACCTTTCAAAGTTAACAAACTAAATCTGTCCAGATTCTAAAATAACTCAAACTTACTGTTTTAAAGACTACTACAACTAATATTCATATATAAACTTTCAAATCTTTCCAGCACATATTTACATCTGTTATTATAATTTTCATGCCTTCAAAATTGGATTTCTTAAATTACATTAATTATTATGCTACAATAAATACGTAAACTTTTAACATTAATATGATTTATACTTCAAGCTTTTGATTTAACCTAAAAAAAACCCTTTCATTCATTATTATAAATTTTGCCATAATATACATATTCATCAACATAGGATACTTATAAATAAAGATTAATAAATAAAAAGACATGCTTATATATATATATGAAAAGAGAAGACAAATGATTTACCCCATGATTGATGATTTCCTTCTTACATACCTTGAAAAAGAATAGAATATAATCTTTAATATATTTATTATTAATTGTAATTTAAATCAAGATTCATAAGAATTATAATTAAGCTTACCAATAAGTTATAGCTTTGATCTTGAGAGGGTTTCCCTCTTTTTTTCTCTCTGGGTCGACGCAAGAAGGAGAAGAAGGAGAAAAATAGTTTTATTTTTTTGTTTAGGTATTTACTTATATTTATTGTAAGGATAAGTGTTTTAGAGTTTGAATGTAATTATGATATATTAATATACAATTTAACAAGAGTTCTAATAAGATTAAAATTTATCTTTTCTTCCTTTTTTTTCTTCCTTTTGGCCGTCCCCCTCCCCCCTAAATTGCTATATTCCACCATTTTTTTTTTGTATAATCTTATTATTATTATTAATATCCTACTACTTGTATTGATTATAAGTTACTTTGATAATTATTAATATTTATTAACCACTAAGCATCGTGTAATAATTTATCAATGTCTAGAAATAAATATGACTAACAACTACACGTTTAGAAATAAGGGAATAATTATAGTCATCTACGTTTAGCAAGATCAAATGTCTAAATTCTAAATTATTGGAATCCAAATAATAAGAGCCACATATTGGAATGATCACCACATTTCTATGCTTGTTATACTACATAGGCACATTGACTAATCAAGAAATTTGAAATTAAAGTTAGAGGCTATCATAAAGTACTTATTTTAGTGACGGATGTCACAGTGTCCCCTAGTTGAGAGAATTTCATCTCGAAATTCTGTTGGAGTTATGGTTGGAAGTCGTAGCATCAAATAGATGTGGATATTTGATTTTCATTTGATCCTCTAGCTCCCAAGTAAACTCTGTCCCTCGCTTTGTATTCCACCTGACCTTGACAATTGGAATCTTGCTACGTTTTAATGTCTTAAATTCTCGATCCATAATCTCAACTGGTTCTTCCACAAAATGTAACTTGTCATCAATCTTAATGTCATATAGCAGTACATGCAAAGTTGTATAAGCTAGACATTTCTTGAGATTTGACACGTGGAATGTATCGTGTATCTTACTTAGTTCCTATGGTAGTCTTAAACGATAAGCTACTGGACCAATCCGTTCAACAATTTCAAACGGTCTAACGTACCTTGGTGCCAACTTTCCTTTCTTTCCAAATCGAACCATGCCGTTCCAAGGCGACACTTTAAGTAACACTTTATCACCAACACTGAATTCTAAAGGCCTTCCTCGTTTTGTCAGCGTAGCTCTTTTGGCGGTCTCTAGCTGCTTTCAGTCTTTCTTTAATTTGAAAAATCCTATCTGTTGTCTCTTGTACAATCTCCGGACCAATCAACTGACTTTCTCCAACCTCAGCCCAAACAACAGGTGAGCGACATTTCCGTCCATATAAAGCTTCAAATGGAGCACACTTAATACTTGAATGATAACTATTATTGTACGAGAACTCAACTAGAGGAAGGTGAATATCCCAGCTTCCCCCAAAGTCCATCACACACGCCCTAAGCATATCTTCCAAGGTCTGAATAGTACGCTCACTTTGACCATCGGTTTGAGGATGGTAAGTCGTACACAGGTCTAGACGTGTTCCCAATGCCTCTTGCAATGACTGCCAAAATCGTGATGTGAAATGACTATCACGATCAGATATAATAGACACAGGGATTTCCATGCTTTGCCACTATTTCCTTTATGTAAATCCTTGCCAACTGTTCCATTAAGTAGTTCTCACGGATAGCTATAAAATCCATGGTTATTATTTCCCCATTTCCATTCGAGAAGTTGTGGTTGCACTAATAAACCCGGTGGCTTATTATTTTCAGCTTTGACTTTCAAACATGTTAAGCATTCACTGACATAACTGGCTATATCCCTTTTCATTCCTGGCCACCAATACAAATCTTTAAGGTCCTGATACATTTTGTCAGCTCCCGGATGAACGGAGTATCTCGTAATATGTGCCTCGTCCAAAATCACTGTTCTTAATCCACCTGCAAGTGGAATCCATATTCGTCCTACAAAGTACAATACTCCATCCTCTTTACGCTCCAACTACTGGTCTAGATCACACAATCCTTCTTTTTCTACATTGATATCCTGTAACGCTTCACCTTGAGCTCGAATTATCATTGATTTTATATCTGAGTGAATCGTCATGATCGTTGTTCATACTCATTTTGGCTTAATTCTTTCTTTCCTACTTAATGTGTCAGCCACAACATTTAACTTACCCGGATGGTAGCAAATCTCACAATCATAGTCACTAAATAAATCAATCCATCTCCTTTGTCGCATATTCAATTCTTTTTGGTCGAAAATGTGTTAGAGACTCTTG
Organism: Erigeron canadensis; assembly: GCF_010389155.1. Lineage (NCBI taxonomy): Eukaryota > Viridiplantae > Streptophyta > Magnoliopsida > Asterales > Asteraceae > Erigeron > Erigeron canadensis. The sequence continues at coordinate 7,853,562 of NC_057763.1, forward strand.
TGATCGGTGTAGATCACACTTTTTGTTCCATAGAGATAGTGCCTCCAACATTTGAGTGCAAAAACCACTGCACCTAGCTCTAATTTGTGGGTGGTATAGTTTTTCTCACGGATTTTGAGTTGTCGAGATGCATAAGTAATCACTTTACCCCTTTGCATTAGTACACATCCCAACCTTGGATTTGAAGCATCACAATAAACTACAAAATCGTCTGGACCGTCGGGATGGTTAAGAATGGAAGCGTTACATAGATTTTCTTTCAATGTTTGGAATGCTTTTTCTTGTTTATCTCCCCAATCAAACTTCTTATCCTTTTGGGTTAACTGAGTAAGTGGTTGATCGATTTTCAAGAAGTTAGCGATAAATCGTCGCTAATATCCGGCCAAACCTAGAAATGAACGAACCTCTGATGGCGTTGCAAGAGTCTTCCAATCCTTTACCGCTTCTATCTTACTGGGGTCAACATGGATTCCTTCACTATTCACTACATGCCCAAGGAAATGAACTTCTTGTAACCAAAAATCGCACTTCGAAAACTTAGCAAACAATCTCTCCTTCCCAAGTAGTTCAAGAATCATTTTCAAGTGAGATTCATGTTCTTCTTTAGACTTCGAATAGATTAAGATGTCATCAATAAATACTATAAAAAAGTTGTCCAGATATGGTTTCATACGCGGTTCATCAAAACCATGAAAAACTGCAGGTGCATTAGTCAAATCGAAAGGCATGACTAGGAACTCAAAATGTCCATATCGAGTCATGAATGCTGTTTTTGAAATGTCTGCGTCATTAACTTTGAGTTGATGATATCCGGACCGAAGGTCTATCTTCGAGAAGAACTTCGCACCTTGAAGTTGATTTAATAATTCGTCGATTCTAGGAAGAGGATAACGATTCTTAACCGTTAGTTTGTTCAACTCCCGGTAATCAATACACATGCAAAACGAACCATCCTTTTTCTTGACAAACAATACCGGTGCTCCCCAAGGCGAATGACTCGGTCTGATGAAGCCTTTTTCTTGGAGCTCTTGGAGTTGATTAGACAGCTCTTACATTTCAGTAGGCGCTAAACGGTATGGAGCTTTGGCAACTGGGGTCACTCCGGGAATGAGATCTATACGGAATTCGACTTGTCTTATAGGAGGTAATCCTGTTAGATCTTCGGGAAAAACTTGTGGAAAATCCCGTACGATAGGAATATCTTCGAGTTTCTTCTCATTAGCCTGAATGCCCATGAGGTGCTTCTGATTTTCCTCCACCCACTCCCCATAAATAAGTAACATTTCACCATTCCCTAACGGTATACGGACCATCTTCTCATAGAAAACTATCTCGGCTCTATGCTTCGATAGCCAATACATACCAATAACTACGTCAAAACTTCTTAGCGAGAAAGGAAGAAGGTTAATACTAAACAAACGACCCTCTATTTCTAAGGCATAATCAGTAACGATTTTATCGACTCTAACAAATTTCCCATTAGCTACTTCAACCAAGTAATAAGTATTCAAACTATTGGCCTCTATACCTAGGAATGACATAAACTTAGTAGAAACAAAACTGTACTCCGCACCAGAGTCGAATAATACTGTAGCAAGGTGATTGTTTAAGAGGAACTTACCCGTCACAATATTTGGATCTTGAAGAGCTTCATTCACTCCCATGCCAAATGCTCTCCCACGGGCTTGATTGGCATTATTCCCTTGTGTCAGATTCCCTCCAATAGCTAGCACTTGATTCTGATTGTTAACTCTCTATCCCTGATTATTTCCTTGATTATGAGTTCCACCAATAGCTAGTACTTGATTTGGATTATTACCCCTCTAACCCCATGCTCGGTTCAAATTTGGACACGCGTTGCGGTAATGGTTATTACCACCACACTCATAGCACGTCCCACGGTTAAGTGTCGGATTAACAGCATTCACCGGGACCACCTGTTTGGCTCCCACTCGACAATCCCTAGCAAGGTGCACCGCTCGGTTGCAGTTTGTGCAAAAACGGCAAGGTGAATTTTGGAAATGATGGAAATTACATTTTGCACATTTTGGAGCAGAACCTGTATATTCCTTCTTAGTCGTATCCGTTGCCATCAACCCTTTTGTCACTTTAGCTATCTTATTATTTCCATCAGTATTCTTTGACCCACTCGTCTCAGTACCATCCTTCCTTTTCTTGTTAACCTTAGACAATGATCCATTTCTCACCATTTCATCCGTTAAGGATCCTGCCTTCTGAATAGCACTTTGAATCGTGGTTGGCTCAGTTGCTGACACACGTCCACGAATTTGGAGAACAAGACCATAGATGTACCTCTCAATCCTCTTTGATTCTGGTCTAACTAGGTGAGGTACTAGTTTGGAAAGCTCATGAAACCGATCAGTGTAAGCAACATGTTTAGCTCCTACCATGGAATGATTCCAAAATTCATTCTCCAACTTCTGCATTTCATTTTTCGGATAGAATTCTTCCAATAATAATTCCTTAAACTCATCCCACGTCATCCCCACAGCCGCTACTCTACCCCTAGCTTGTATCTCAGTGTTCCACCATGTCAATGCTTTATTAGTCAGTAAAAAACTGCGGCATATGATGAGCGTCCATTTTGTGATTATTTCATATATCTTTATGTCGTGTTTTGATGTCTAAATGAGTTAAGAAATGTGAACTTTTGGTACTTAATGGGATGACATGTTATGACAGGTTCACAAGACGTGCAAGTGAAGGCAAACATCTCTACTTAACTTAACACGAAGCCACGAGACTTTTGGACGAAGACTAGCAAGCGGAACATGAGGGATTTGAGGCCGACATGAAGCATACGACCATGTGTTAGTATTTTGGGCATAACTTCTTTATACAGACTCCGTTTCTGATGAGTAAGCTATCCAAGGAAAGGCAAGAGAAAGATCTACAACTTTCATGTTGATGTCCAGGACCAGCGCCGCTCCCATAAAGCTCTAGCGCCGCTGGAAGTCATCCCGAAGCCAACCAGCAGAGCTGGAACATCACCAGCGGAGCTGGGAGTCAACTAGCGGAGCTGGGACTTTAGCCAGAGCTGCTGGGACTGTACCAACGCTGCTGGGACTTCATCAGCGCCACTGGGAAGGTCAGCCAGATCTAGGGTTTTGCCAAAAACCTATAAATACCCCCCTAAACCCTAAGATTCGGAGCTCACTTCCTCCAGGCGACTTTGGGGGCCATTCTAGGGTATTTTCACCAGATCTAAACC